>NC_087212.1:46758225-46760725 GCF_015104395.2 Macrobrachium nipponense
AACAGAAAAAGAATTCGCCAAGCTCGGCTTGATCAGCAGGAAAACACACACCCCAATGTCCGAAAGGCTAAACTTGGTCGCTGGTCGAGTTAATAATTCAGAGAAAATGGCAAAAAAGTATGACCGGAGAGTAATGCAAAAAGACGGACGGGAATGTTAAATTGAACTTGGAGGAAGAAAATTGGTAAATATATTAGTACGTCCCTCTGGTAACTTGGTTTCAAGCCTGTTAAGGGAGCGCCCTAGAAGCATGACTTGCGTGACCCGAGCATTTCTCAGTAATGAAAAAACTTTACCCTTAATAAAAGAAAATGTAATTGAGATAAAGTACCAGGGAAGGGAACGTTCACTTTGCAATGAAATTTAACGAGGATTTTATTTGCCTCTTCTCAGGGTAAAATGATGCTGTAAAATACCACCATGACGCTTTTCTGTATCGTAGATTATATGGGACGAAATACTGCAATGGGTGAAATTCTGCTAACATGTCTGAAATTTAAGGCCACAATGCAGAAGAGATGTTTCTTCCTTAAGCCCCGGATGTCCCGTTTCTTTGGATTTTCTTTTGTAGGCAGCTTGTGGTCCTGGGTTCCTAACTCCGACAAGATGTACAAAAACTGTTATGTGACTGTTGGCATGATTTCCTTTCCTTTTTCGAAAGTAAGAAAAAAAGGAATAACCCCTCTTCGTGCCTTTAAAAATTAGAATTGAAAACAGAGCTTTCTATTAAAATTGTGAAAAAAAGCAAAATGTAGAAAAAATACAATAAACCTTTCGAACATGCGATCTATATTTACCTTCCTTAATTTATAAATTAAAAAGGTGAAATCTCTATCATACTAAAGGCTACATAGAGGACGAGGTTTGTTGACAACTGATTTTAGCTACGATATTTTTGAAATGTGGTGGTCAATGGGACAAGTAAACCAATTACCCTACCTTGCCCAGGCCATATGAAAAAATGAAAGCTGAAAAATGCTCAAAAATATTCCCCGCTATATTGAAAATGTACACGACAAAAATATGAAGCGTTTTTTGCGTCAACCTATAGGTACAGCAATAAGAGTATTTTCTTTGAAGTGGAGGCCGACGGAAGATGTAAACAGGTAACCTATACAGCAATAAGAGCATTTTCTTTGAGGTGGAGGCCGACGGGAGAGGTAAACAGGTAATCTATACAGCAATAAGAGTATTTTCTTTGAAGTGGAGGTCGACGGAAGATGTAAACAGGTAACCTATACAGCAATAAGAGCATTTTCTTTGAGGTGGAGGCCGACGGGAGAGGTAAACAGGTAACCTATACAGCAATAAGAGCATTTTCTTTGAAGTCGAGGCCGACGGGAGAGGTAAACAGATAAGAATCAAAACGAAAAAAGAGAATTAGAACATAATCGACCAACCAGAATGCAATTAAATGAAGGTAATAGAAAGACTAGTCTCCTAATAAGAGAGGATAACTGATATACTACGTAGCTACTAATAAATGAGGGTAACAGCCCAGCCTTCTAACAAGAAATGATAACTGCCATACCATTCATTAAATAAACGAACGTAGCTGACTCATCAGTTTCTAAAAATGATGGGAGCTGAGAGGTTGGTCATCTAACAAACGAGGGTACCTGGAACATTGGTCTTATAATAAATTAGGGCAACTGAAAGACCAGTCCCCTCATAATCGAGGGTAACTATCACATCAGTCATTTAATAAATGAAAGCAGTTTTATGACTAGACTTCTAATTTATTGCGGCAACTCACTGACCAGTCCTCTAGTAAATGAGGGCAGCTGAAAGACCAGTCTCCTAATAAATGAGGACAGCAGAACCGCTAGTCTTCTAATAAACGACGGTAACTGACATAACAATCTTCTAATTATTGAATGCTGCTGAAAGACCAGTCTTCTAATAAATGATGGTACTAACAGGCTGGTTTTTCAATTAAAAAAAAAATACGTAGCAAGACCTGTCTTCTAATAAATGAGGGCAACTGACTACGAGTCTTTTAATAAATAGGGGTTACTGGCAGCCCAGCCTTCTGACAGACAAGTCTGATAAAGAGAGCACTAAGATCACATGTGTCTTTTGATCAATATACGAGGGCTACCAACCAACAGCTCAGCCCTCTCCTAAAAGAGGGTAACTGTCATACCAGTCTTCATATGAAAAATAATGCAGCTGAAAGACCAGTCATCTAATTAACAAACGTAACTGGTCATTTTGCAAATAAGGGCAGCTGACAAATCAGCCCTCCAACAGATGAAGGCAGCTAAAACACCAGTTTTCTAATAAATAATGGTAGCGAACAGAATGTGGTTCTAATAAATGATTTCAGCCTCTCATACATGAGGGTCGCTCACAAAATAGTCTTCTAAAAATGATGGAATCTTACTAACTAGTCTTGTGATAAAAGTAGGAGGATAATGACAACCATGGAAATGTGAAGGGAGGAGAAGAATTCCATGCATTGATGTACAAAGAAAAATATGACAGTTGGCCATAAAAT
>NC_087212.1:46765725-46768225 GCF_015104395.2 Macrobrachium nipponense
GAAAGTTAAAACTCTCTGTATTCCCTTCCATGTTTTTAAGAACTTTAAGAATTTGTTGCCCTGAATTTTTAGAAGACGAGATTACCAAGATGATTTTGCTTTTAAACTGAAGTATCCTTTTAAATTGAAGTATCCGGCATTTTTAGTTGATGTTGCTTTAAGAAAGGCTAAGAAAACATTTTATGCAGTGGACCATGTACAGGCTTTTGACCCTAGTAATTTGCTTGTTTTACCCTCTGACAACAGGTTTCTTTCTTTGCCAAAAATGTTTAAAGTTTTTAATGTTAACGCTTTTTTTAGTAACACTCAGTCTGTAAGAACAATTTTAATAAGGAACTCTCCACGTTTACAAACGGGTTGCATTTACGAAATTCCATGCAGAGATTGTGATAAAAAATATATAGGTCAATGTGGCAAACTACTGGCATCAAGATTAAATCAACATAAATATTGTGCACGTGTAGGAAGTACATCGAGTGCTCTCTTTTTACATATGGATAATTTTAATCACGCAATTAATTGGAACAATTCGAATGAAATTTTATTTTGTAGAGATATTATTAAAAGAAACATTATAGAATCTAGTATAATAAAATATAAGTCAAGTAGTGTTTTTAATATTAGCAACGGACAATATAAACTAGATAACTGGCTTACGAAATGTATTGTTGAGAACTTCGCAACTATGTAATTGACTGCTCAGTAGTTCCATTTCCATTTGTTGTTGTCCTTTAAGTGTAACTCTAGGCTGTGGACCATTTGCCTCTTGACTAGGCTGTTTGATTGTTCTGTATTTTACTTTTTTGTTTTTATGTTTACCTTTGATATTTCGAAGCTATTTTTCATTCTTTTATATACTGTACCCTGATGAGGTGTATCAAGAATACACGAAAGCGCTAGGTACTGCTGCTTTTCATGTTTCCTGCTGGCTCTTGATATATATATATATATATATATATATATATATATATATATATATATATATATATATATATATATATATATATATATATATATATATAAAGGTATATGTAATTTTAACAAACTGTTTCTACCAGACAGGGATGAGTCCTGAGGTAAAAAGAGACAGAAGTCTTGTTCATCATACTTTCAACCTGTGCAGGAAACTTTTCCACAACTCCAGCTGCTTTGCGATAAAGTCAATAAAGTTGAATGTACTTCTAATAAATTAGTAGTACTCAGGACTGACTGGATGCTGCTGCCCTAGGAAGTGCCAGTAGCTTGCGATTCTAAAGTATCGTAGTAGTGACTGGTAGAAGACAGCTATCAACTCCTTGGGAAAGGAAAATCCCATTAATGCCGGATAAGCCCCACATTTTTGAAGATATCTGCAACGACACAGGTCAATTCAGTGTATTTACTGATAGCTGGTATCACTGCGGTATTTAGTAGTACAATCTGACTTTTGTGCCCTAGTTCGTGACGGTGGTTTATACATGCAAATGTACCTCAGTGCAGAGGAGAGAATATACCCGAGCTACGAAAAGTTGAGACTTTCCTATAATTAGCGGCCCTGACACGTTTCCAGCCCCGCCAAAGGGGTTAATTAATCCTAATCCAAAAAAGTAAAATTTCAGGATTACCCCGTGGTTAATAATATTATGGAAATCAATATATTCGAGCATATTGTCCGGAAAATTTTACTTACAAATGACTTCTTAAAATAATTACATAAGTATGTATGTATGTATATATACATATATATATATATATATATATATATATATATATATATATATATATATGTGTGTGTGTGTGGTGTGTGTGTGTGTGTGTGTGTGTGTGTGGTGTGTGTGTGCGCGCGCGCGTGTATTTTCGCTTCTGTCTTTCCGCATACTCTATTATCCTATTGTTCTGTTTATAATTGGCGTATAAATTTTTAATGTGTGCATGTACATGCACATTTCTTGTATTTCTCGTATTACAGGTCTCACGGGTTGTAGATGATATTTCATCGACACGCATACTATATAAAAATATGAAAATTATGAAAATACACATTCAGCGATCATCATCAGAATATTCGCGTTAATCATTAATTCGTCTATAAATTATTACTAGCAATATCATTTGTTATACAACAGTTTCCAGGTTACAATGTTTTAGTCTGTGCTTTCCTCTACAATGGAAGGAGGTAACAGACAATCCTCTCATTACTGTAAGCCGTAATCACTTCATTTAATATAATATAAACGAGGAAATGGCAACATAGATAAAAAAAAATTACTTCCACCAGAGTGTCACCTTCATTTTTGAACACCGTGAATGCGGTTGGGGCATATAGCATCATCGCAAATCTCCTTCGAGCCTCGTCTCCATGTAATTTGACTATAGTTACGGGTTGTGGACCCCTTGGTGAAAGGAAATGCCCTATATAAGGTAAATGAGCTTCATCTCCCAGAGGCTGCCATGGTTACACTCTCTGTGATATCGGGGAAAGTGAATTAACAGCCTCTTCTCCGTTTTTGGTGCGAGTCAC
>NC_087212.1:46770725-46813225 GCF_015104395.2 Macrobrachium nipponense
ATATATGTATGTATGTATGTATGTACGTATACACACACATACATACATATATATATATATATATATATATATATATATATATATATATATATATATATATATATATATATATTCTCACACGCATCACACACACAATACTTATGTATAGAGAGAGAGAGAGAGAGAGAGAGAGAGAGACTCACTCCCTCAAGGCAAAAACAAAACATCTCTGAAGCACGAGTCATAAAACTTGAACTGTTAAAGCCGAATCTAGTAAGACCACAAGGATTTTCCCGAAGATTTCTCGAAGCAAGGCAGAGCATCATACATACATACATACGTACATACATCTTGATGCGCGATAAGGAGGTCCATTTGCAACAGAGATGAAGCGAAAAAATCGAAATTGTATTTCAACGAAGAAATGTGTCATATAACTTGCACTCAAATGAAAGAACATGAGTATACGAAAATAGCCATTTTGAAAAATATGAAAGCACACTAGACAAACAAAACAAAGACGCTCAATTTCTTATAATTTCGTCTAAATTTTATTAGATAAGTGGAAAATTCAGCAGAAAAACTAGAAACCATATTATCGCAGCACTATCCAACTTGGTATAAAACAAAAATGATATTGAGTCCCCTGAAGTGCATATAAAATGAACATTAAAAAGATAATACAGACACTTTTGTGTAAATAATGAATTCTAATGTTCGTATATGTATACAGCTTACACAGATTTCCTGATTCTTGATACTACCATAGCATTGTACATTGCTTAATCTTATCTCTCTGCTAGACAAATATAATTCACCGCCTTGACTGCGGTAACACCCAATATTCGTGTTTTCGTATTTCCAAAAGTTCCTCTTCGTATCCTCCGCTAGTATATGAGTTCGATCAGTAATATTCCTAATGCGCTGAATGGCTGAATTATAATGCGTTAACTTAAACCATATTAGTAATTTCTTTTATGATTCCAATATTTTTAGTAGACAACGAACCTAAAAATATTAAGAACACAAGGAGCTTAAAGAGTTAACTGTTGGAGTAATATCTGCAGTTGTGAAATTTCGGTTTATCTTCTGATAAACGTTGTCATTGAATTTAATCTATTTTGTCTTAGTAAGTATCACCCCAAGCTACTACAACACCAAACGAGACTAAACGCATCATTATCCTGAGACGACACCCTAGCGACCAACAGTGTGTCTGATTTCGTGTATGATAAATGTAGAAAGCAACGCTGACCAGCAGGCTGCCAGAGCAAACGAATGAAACGTTCAAACTTGTTGTCTAAGGTTATGCCTGAAAGATATATGAATTTGATTTTATAATTAAGGTGCTTTTATCTATTTTGTGATCAACGCTAGAAGACCCCATGTGCTTAACCATAAACTATCTTGTTATGATTAGGGATTTCTTTTTAGTTTCTGCCAAGTCCAGCATAGTTTTACGAAAGCGATATGAGGTAAAGTCGGTCAATCTGATAACCATGTGGCCTATTGGACCAAGTAAGGGATCATACCAATCCAATAGCCTTGTGGGCTGATGAACACACTACGAGCCAATGCGAATCTTCCAGCCAAGTGGCCTGATGGACCTAGTAAGAGTTGGTGCCCATCTGTCAGCAAAGTGGCGTGATGGACCGAGTAAGAGTTGGTGCCCATCTGTCAGCAAAGTAGCCTAATGGACCTAGTGAGAGTTGGTGCCCATCTGTCAGCAAAGTGGCGTGATGGACCAAGTAGGTGGGGTGGCCATCTGTCAGCAAATGGCCTGATGACCAAAGAGAGTTGGTGCCCATGCTTCAGCAAAGGTGGCGCCTGATGGACCAAGTAAGAGTTGGTGCCCAATTTGTCCAAGTGGCCTGATGGACCAAGTAAGAGTTGGTGCCCCCTCTGTCAGCAAAGTGGCCTGATGGACCTAGTGAGAGTTGGTGCCCATCTGTCAGCAAAGTGGCCTAATGGACCTAGTGAGAGTTGGTGCCCATTTGTCAGCAAAGTGGCCTAATGGACCTAGTGAGAGTTGGTGCCCATTTGTCAGCAAAGTGGCCTAATGGAACAAGTAAGAGTTGGTGGCCCATCGTCGCAAGTGCCTAATGTACCTAGTGAGAGTTGGTGCCCATCTGTCAGCAAAGTGCCTAATTCACCTAGTGAGAGTTGGGTGCCCGCTGTCCAGCAAGTGGCCTAATGGACCTAGTGGAGAGTTGGGTGCCCATCTGTCAGCAAAGGTAGGCCCTAATGGACCTAGTGAGAGTTGGTGCCCATCTGTCAGCAAAGTGGCCTAATGGACCTAGTGAGAGTTGGTGCCCATCTGTCAGCAAAGTGGCCTAATGGACCTAGTGAGAGTTGGTGCCCATCTGTCAGCAAAGTGGCCTGATGGACCAAGTAAGAGTTGGTGGCCCATCTGTCAGCAAGTGGCATGCTGGACCAAGTAAGAGTTGGTGCCCATTTGCCAGCAAAGTGGCCCTGATGGCCCTAGTAAGAGTTGGTGTCCAATTTGTCGCAGCAAGTGCCTATGGACCTAGTAGAATTGGTGCCCCTCTGCAGCAAAGTTGGCCTGAAGGACCTAGTGAGAGTTTGGTGCACATCTGTCCAGCAGTGGCCTAATGGACCTAGTGAGAGTTGGTGCCATTTGTCGCAAGTGGCCTAATGGACATAGTAGAGTTTGGTGCCCATTTGTCATCTAAAGTTGGCCTAATGGAACACCCTTAAGATTTTGTGCCCATTTTGTCAGGCAAAGTGGCCTAATGGACCTAAAGTGCGAAGTTGGTGCCCATCCTGTCAAGCAGTGGCCTAATGGCCTATTGAGAGTTGGTGGGGCCCAGCATTTGTCAGCAAAGTGGCCTAATGGAACCTAAGTAAGAAGTTGGGGCCCCATGCCCTTTGTCAGACCAAAGTTGGCCACTAATGGCACCTAGTGAGAAGTTGGTGGCCCATCTGTCAGCAAAGTGGGCCTAAATGGACCTGGAGGAGAAGTTTTGGTGCCCCATCTGTCAACGAAAGTGGGCCCTAATGGACCTTAGTGAGAGGTTTGGGGTGCCCCATACTGTCAGCAAAAGTGGCCTAAATTGGCCTAGTGGAGAGTTGTGCCATTTTGTCGCAAAGTGGCCTATGGACCTAGTGAGAGTTTGTGCCCATTTGGTCAGCAAGTGGCCTATGGACCAATAAGAGGTTGGTGCCCATGTCAGCAAAGTGGCCTAATGACCCTAAAGTGAAGAGTTGGTGCCCAATTTGTCAGCAAAGTGGCCTAATGGACCTAGTGAGAATTGGTGCCCATCTGTTCCGCAAAGTGCCTAATGGACCTAGTGAGAGTTGGGTCCCACTGTCAGCAAAGTGGCCCTAAGGACCTAAAGTGAGAAAGTTGGTGGCCCATCCTTTGTCAGCAAAGTGGCCTAATGGAACCTTAGTTTTGAATTGGTGCCCATCCTGTCAGCAAAGTGGCCTAATGGACAGTGGGGAGAGTTGGTGCCCATCTGTCAGCAAAGTGGCCTATTGGGGGACTAAAGTTCCCGGAAGAGGTTGGTGCCCATGTCAGCAAAGTGGGCCTAATGGACCTAGTGAGAGTTGGTGGCCCGCCCATCTGTCAGCAAAGTGGCCTAATGGACCCTAGTGAGAGTTGGTGCCCATTTCTTCAAGCAAAGTGCCTAATGGAATCCTAGTGAGAGTTGGTGCCCAATCTGGTCAGCAAAGTGGCCTAATGACCTAGTGAGAGTTGGTGCCCATCTGCAGAAAAGTGGCCTAATGGACCTAGTGAGGTTGGTGCCCATTTGTCAGCAAAGTGGCCTAAATGGGACCTAAAGTGAAGTTGGTGGCCCATCCTGTCAGCAAAGTGGCTAATGGACCTAGTGAGAGTTGGTGCCCCATTTGTCAGCAAAGTGCCTAATGGACCTAGTGAGAGTTGGTGCCCATTTGTCAGCAAAGTGGCCTAATGGACCTAGTGAGAGTTGGTGCCCATTTGTCAGCAAAGTGGCCTAATGGACCTAGTGAGAGTTGGTGCCCATCTGTCAGCAAAGTGGCCTAATGGACCTAGTGAGAGTTGGTGCCCATTTGTCAGCAAAGTGGCCATAATGGAAACCGGCTAGTGGAGAGTTGGTGCCCATCTGTCAGCAAAGTGGCCTGATGGACCAAGTAAGAGTTGGTGCCCATCTGTCAGCAAAGTGGCCTGATGGACCAAGTAAGAGTTGGTGCCCATTTGTCAGCAAAGTGGCCTGATGGACCAAGTAAGAGTTGGTGCCCATCTGAGAGCAAAGTTGCGTGATGGACCAAGTAAGAGTTGGTGCCCATCTGTCAGCAAAGTGGCCCGATGGACCAAGTAAGAGTTGGTGCCCATCTGTCAGCAAAGTGGCCCGATGGACCAAGTAAGAGTTGGTGCCCATCTGTCAGCAAAGTGGCCTAATGGACCGAGTGAGAGTTGGTGCCAATCTGTCAGCAAAGTGGCCTGATGGACCAAGTAAGAGTTGGTGCCCATCTGTCAGCAAAGTGGCCCGATGGACCAAGTAAGAGTTGGTGCCCATCTGTCAGCAAAGTGGCCTGATGGACCAAGTAAGAGTTGGTGCCCATCTGTCAGCAAAGTGGCCTGATGGACCGAGTGAGAGTTGGTGCCCATCTGTCAGCAAAGTGGCCTGATGGACCAAGTAAGAGTTGGTGCCCATCTGTCAGCAAAGTGGCCCGATGGACCAAGTAAGAGTTGGTGCCCATCTGTCAGCAAAGTGGCCCGATGGACCAAGTAAGAGTTGGTGCCCATCTGTCAGCAAAGTGGCCCGATGGACCAAGTAAGAGTTGGTGCCCATCTGTCAGCAAAGTGGCCTGATGGACCAAGTAAGAGTTGGTGCCCAATGGACCCAGTAAGAGTTGGTGCCCATCTGTCAGCAAAGTGGCTGCTGACCAAAGACCTAAGAGTTGGTGCCCAATGGACCAAGTAAGAGTTGGTGCCCATCTGTCAACAAAGTGGCCCGATGGACCAAGTAAGAGTTGGTGCCCAATGGACCAAGTAAGAGTTGGTGCCCATCTGTCAACAAAGTGGCCTGATGGACCAAGTAAGAGTTGGTGCCCATCTGTCAACAAAGTGGCCCGATGGACCAAGTAAGAGTTGGTGCCCATCTGTCAGCAAAGTGGCCCGATGGACCAAGTAAGAGTTGGTGCCCAATGGACCAAGTAAGAGTTGGTGCCCATCTGTAAACAAAGTGGCCCGATGGACCAAGTAAGAGTTGGTGCCCATCTGTCAGCAAAGTGGCCCGATGGACCAAGTAAGAGTTGGTGCCCATCTGTCAGCAAAGTGGCCCCCGATGTCCAAGTAAGAGTTGGTGCCCATCTGTCAGCAAAGTGGCCCGATGGACCAAGTAAGAGTTGGTGCCCATCTGTCAGCAAAGTGGCCCGATGGACCAAGTAAGAGTTGGTGCCCATCTGTCAGCAAAGTGGCCTGATGGACCAAGTAAGAGTTGGTGCCCATCTATCAGGAAAGTGGCGCCATGGGATGGACAAGTAAGAGTTTGGTGCCCATCTTCAGCCAAGTGGCCTTGATGGACCAAGGTAGAAGTTGGTTGGTTTTTATCCCATCTGTCAGCCCAAAGTGGCCCGATGGACCAAGTAAGAGTTGGTGCCCATCTGTCAGCAAAGTGGCCCGATGGACCAAGTAAGAGTTGGTGCCCATCTGTCAGCAAAGTGGCCTGATGGACCAAGTAAGAGTCGGTAAAAAATGTGTACGGGAGGTAAAATAGGGCTTCGAGCTATGTGACCCATACGAGAAATAATACAACGAAATAGGAATAACACCAGAAAAGCTCAAGAAAAGACATTTTCCATGACCACAGGTTCAGCATTTAGTCATGTCGGCTTCCTTGGTGTAGTAAGAATGTGATGTAAAATGAAACGATCTCGTACAGTTCAAAAGTTATGGCGCATAGGGAAATTAATCTCAACAGAACGGAATGTACGATCCAAAGTTACAAAAAGAGAACGTTCTTATTCGATGGATTCATAAAATCAGAAACCAGATACCAGCAGCAAAATAATTTATTGGAGAATAAAAAGCTTGGGAAATTAAAATCCAAAGCAGTTAAATGACAAGACACACATTTGGGCAAAGATATGTAGTACTAGTTCTCACAATTTTCTCTGCCATCGCCCCTACTCCCCAAACCCTCATCAATATAACTTTTCGAGCACACACGTTACGTAGCTTTTAAATGGATTCGATTCTGAGAGATGTTTCTCTTGGACATATTCTACAGCTTTTTCATGAATTCCACTATGCTTGATGTTGCCCTAACGAACCGCCTGTCAGTACATACCGGTCTACACCTCGCAATGAGAAGAAAAATCTTACGCTCAGAAATAAGGTTCTGCCATTAGAGGGTTCAACAATATATGACAACCTGAGATTCTGAGCTCTATGACAAGTCCACGAGGCTGTTCCCAGCAATACCTATTAATGGACTGGCTTCCAGTTCAGATTAATCGAATTTGTTCGTGTATTAGGCCATTAGCCACTTCCTCAGAGAGACCGGTTTTGATGGAGGGTGGGATACAACGCGACAATGATGGATTGGCTTCAGGGAGTTTAGTCAGAATTAATAAATGTATTTTTAAGTGAGTCGGTTCCTCGTTTCGTGAACCGAACAATTCGGTAAAATGAAGGTTACTAATGGCAATCTTGGTGGATTTATCAATCCACGGCAACGTAAATCCTTTCAGTTATTTTTCCAAGAAAGTAGTGTCAAAATGAGTGGTCGAAGCATTTTCTCCGACTAAAATAATTGAGGAGCCCAAAGGCAATCGAGTAAAGTAACAAAAACAGATTCACTTACAACGCTGCGATGATGTCCCCGACTACCCTTAATGAAATGATTTCGAAGCGAGGTCTACTTCTTTTCATCTTTTCATAAAATAGTGAGGTAAAGAAGATAAACTGATTAACAATAATAACGCAACGATAAGGAGCTAAATTAAGGAACAAAACTGGTAAAAAGTGGTTTAAGAAGCTATGTTAATGCGTGAAAAATTGCTTGTAGAAGTTATAAAACACGAAAGTGGGCAGGGACGAGGACAGTCCTCCTTTCGTTCATTCATATTTGAATCTTCAAAGGATTTAAGTTTAAATCGCATTCAGAAATATATGGAACTCGACAAGTTCAGCGTCCATACTTTTTTATAACTTGTAAATTTCATAGAGCTAAAATGAATCGTTTAAAGAAGCACTGATTCTACGTACTGTCAATCACTGTTCTTGCAAAAACTAGTAGCATCATTCAACTTTATATTTGACCCAACATGACGACCGAGGACCGTAATTGAGTTGACCGTTTACTTGGCAACTTACATAATTTAAAAATAAACTTTATTGTTAAGAAAACCTTTTACGCCAGTCTAAGGAAATATCATTGCTGATACTGGCCACCTACTCTATTGAATAAAACTTTATAAAGGCAACTTACTTTATTTTGAAAAAGCATTACTGTTGAAAAATCCTACTGCGAGTCTATTCACCAGGATCTCTAAGATTACAAAAAATATTGCATGATCCTTTCCCTTCAAGGCATCGGGTGGAGGATTTAACTTTGGAATAAAGGTAAAAGACAAGCATAAGATCTTCAAAAGCGGCGAGGTTCTAAGATCTCAGCTTTGGAACGTCAAAGATTCTCGACATGTTTAAGAAAGGGAAGCTTCCGAGGGAAGTCTGTTGCAACAACGAGGACGGCTTATTGTAAGATACACAAACGCGACAATAGCGGAGATTTTTTTTACATAATTTCTCATTAGGTAAACGTATTCTGAACACCCATCTTGTTTAGTTCTGACACTGGCATCTCGGAAGAATATTGGGAGAGATTTCCTGCGGAAGTCAATTTACCACAGTCTAAATGTACGAAAATTTGAACAATACAGAGCGAATTATTTTTAAATAAGGCTGTCTCTTCTTGAAAGGTAAACGTATCACTTTTATGAAAGTGTAAATCAAAACAAATATATATATATATATATATATATATATATATATATATATATATATATATATATATATATATATATGTAGATGATGAAACGGAAAAAAGTTATCTCAATAAATCTCCTGATTGGAACTGTTAATGAAAAAAATGGATTTGAGAACGTTGTCTGGTGCCAAAATTTTTTAATATATACATCCGTGAATAGGTGCTAATAAAAAATGTATATTAAAGATGTATAATGAAGTATGCTCGACAAAATGTGTAAGTTGCAGGATTTACAGAATTTTAAATGATTTTTTTTTACAAATAAGAGTACAAAGTTTTGTTTTTTAGTTAGAGCAGAGTTTTGGAAATGCTAACAGCTAACAGATGGTGACAGATAACGAGAAGTGTTAACTTATTAGAGAAAATTTTTATTCAGACCAAGCAACTGTATTGAGCATGGAATGCTTTTACGATGAATATAACGAAATACAAGGAGAATATACCGGATGTTCCCAAATCATAAAGTGATTCTGTGATGACTGTGAAAAGTTGTACTGAAACAAACGTTCTTTTTCATCAACATCATGTGAACCACAGCGCTGTAATTTGTCTCTCACTCTTATAGAAATTTAGAGGCAATGATCTGCATTAGCAGTTCTCATAAGAAAAAATAAAAGAAGTGAAAAGGTGAAAGATGGAGATGAATGGCGAAGTGTGTGGAGGGGCTTTGGCGAGATGCTGATGAGCTTTCTAAGTAGCTGCATGAAATGGCTGTCAAAGTGCTGCGAAACCTTCCCTCCTAAGGTGATTCATCAACGATTCAGCAAATAGACAGATAAAGAATGAATGTGACAGTGACCGCCTGTGTTTATTATATCTGGAGTCACCTCCTGTTAGAAAAAACCGCTTACCGTTGTAAAAAAAAATTAAAATCGTGTATCAATGCGTATATAAATAATGTATATATATCATGTGTTTGTCAGAGAGAGAGAGAGAGAGAGAGAGAGAGAGAGTTAAAAATTCTACATACTCACAATTTATCACAAACAGAAAATCATTCTCAAAACGACAGATTCCTTTCGTCTCACACTTGCTAATATGTTCCCCGTTAGGTTCAACAGAAGTTATTATTTGTAAAATAAGAGTTTTTGTCCATCCACTGCGAGAGAAAACGGAATATAACCAGGAAACCTTATGCATATTTAATAATACTAGATTGCAAACGCGGTATCTTGATTAAGGTTTGCAAGTTTCCTTTTCCTAATTACGGAACGATCGGTGCATTCTGGGAATACGCTGTTTCCTTGAAAACTGCTTTCTAAATTATTCCTTAATTTCCGACTTTAGAAAAACAAGAGAATTGCACGTGCAGGCTCTTTCACGGGTAATGACTTTACTCGTTTTATCATTCAATCTTTTCTCACATACAGGTATTGCCTACAGTGAAAACTTCCTTCATAAAATATATGCAGTTTTTAAAAATTTTTAACAACACTTGTGTAGTCAAAGGCTAAAGTAAATTGCCTGAATAACTGATAGCTTTCTGGCTTGAAACTGTCAGGGTCATTAACGCCAATAATAATAGCAATTTAAACTGCCATAAATGTGCTTGCCAAGATCAAAGCGCAGGAACTTCAGAATAGACTGTAATTGGAATAGCTTAAAGAGTGATTACTTTGCAAAAGCTTGTCATGAAAATAAGCGGAAAATTTTAGTTAGTTAAATAAAATCCTCTTATTACCAGTGCGAAAAGAACTTTCATATATATTATGAAATTAGTATTTCATTAGAAGGATAACTGTATTTTTATGTGGATAAAGAGCTGGCCGGGGAATAACACACCAGACACCAGAGTTACGGAAACATAACTTGAAGTGACATTTACAGACAGTATGCAATGTCCTCTAGCAGACGACAGACAACTGCACGCAAATAGAACAGAAAATAGAATTGAAGCCAAAGGCCAAGCGTTGGGACCTTTGAGGTCATTATGCGCAAAAACGTATATTTACTGTGAAAAGGTTTGAAAGGTTTAACAAGAGAAAGCCTCGCAGTTGCTCTATGAATAAATTGTTCGAAGGGTGTGGACAGTACGGTAGAAGAAAGAGAACATCAACGTATGTACAGTAAAAGGAATGGAAGGGGTTGTAAGATGGGGCCGAAGGGACGCTGATGGCGGTACGGGGCAACGAGTTGGGCAACAATATAGTACATATACTATATATATATATATATATATATATATATATATATATATATATATATATATATATATATATATATATATGTGTGTGTGTGTGTGTGTGTGTGTGTGTGCGTGTGTGTGTGTGTGTGTGTACCTGTAATAGCCACAATGCCCCCTTAACTTCTCGAATTCTTCGCGCTCTTTCGGATATGCTTGTCACTAAAAAGCCTTGAGATCCAAGTACGTACAAGAAATATGAAGAACTTATGATGTCCGGTAGCGGGAAACGAACCCGGTTTACCATAATCACGACGAGGTCACGTTGCCGATCTGACCACCAGAAGGACCAGCAGATTCTACACACACATATATGAGTTTTATGCATGTATGTTTGCATTTATATGCAAATGGTTAATCATTCACTGATAACTTAGGATTTTACAGCAGAAATTTGTTTAAACTGAATAACACTAAACTTCAATATATAAAAAAAAAAACTAGAAAAACTAAAAAAAACTATGCTCAGTACATCACGATATACATGGAGACAGCTGAGCATGGAGGACAAAGAAAAAACGAGCCTCATATAGAAATAAATTAAAATACAGTCCCATAGACGGTTCTATAATATGCCCTGCCCCACCCAATGTGTGGAAAGTTGTTTTATTACAATACAGTTCAGTCAAATCGGCCGCAATTTTGTGTAGCATGAAAGTTAATCTCTACCCATTGAATCCGCTTCAACTTTTGCCGACAAGCGAACAAATACAAATGCAGATATGAATATGTATATAAATCTGAACACACAAAGCACACCAAAATATAAAAGCATCAGTATATAAATATGAATTCAATTTGATTTTAAAAATGTTCAGTAACGTCGACGGAATTATTGTGAATTTTTTGTGAGGTGACATTTCATATTATACTTCAGCATATTTCGGGAAAAATCCAACATGGTGGAAACATGAGAGAGAGAGAGAGAGAGAGAGAGAGAGAGAGAGAGAGAGAGAGAGAGAGAGAGAGAGAGAGAGAGAATTTACTAGCTTTGTACAATATATTATTCTAAGAAGAGGGGGAAATCATATTTTACCTATATCAACAATACTAACCATATTTGAAAATATACATTTAACTGAACAGAAAATATATTCTAACGGTAACGGAAAGTACATTTCAGGGAATCTCAAAATATATCTTAATCAGATCGAAAAATATATTCTATGGAGGGATAACTTAACCAGTAAAATGAAATGTATTTCAGAGCAGAAATAAGGGAAAAAATTGCAGCATTTTTAAACTATTCCTGAAACCATTTAAAAACCATGTGAACATGTTGAAGGCGTTCATGACTTTAAAGACACTTACACTGCCTATTGCCATACTATTCCACACGCAATACAATGAAGATAGACGAAGAGAATGCTGCTACCCTTCGTATACTGCATGTCGGGATATGCTATACTGTGGTGTTTTTGTATGGTAACACTGCGTTCCGGGCTTTGGATAGTTACATTCAGCTTACATTCAACAATAATAATAATATCCTATTTCGAATACTAACGGTGTAATTCGCATACAGTAAATTATTAAAACACTTTTCAGTTGTAAATGTACACCCAGATATCCTTTTATTTACCTAAAACTTACACATAGAGTAACTATCTAAAGCCTGAGACGCAGTGTTACCATACAAAAACACCACAGGCGGATGGACAGATGGAAAAAAACAGAGTATAGTAGATTCACATCAACCATGCATATGACACCTAGGCCAGTCCCTTACGACGCTCCTGATTGGCTGTTGATAAGCCAATCACAGGGCTGAAAACTCTCAGTCTCTCGAGAGAGTTCACATAGGCAGGATGTATGTTCCACTTTCCTGAGGGATACGTCTTTCAAAAGCATCCCTCAGGAGAGGTCGCACATACATCCTGCCTATGTGAACTCTCTCGAGAGACTGAGAGTTTCCAGCCATGTGATTGGCTTATCAACAGCCAATCGGGAGCGTCGTAAGGGATGGGTCTAGACATCAAATGCGCGGTTTATGTGAATCTACCATAGTCCCACAGACAGCCAACCGATGCAGCCGTCTAGGGTTGTCTCTGGTTACTCTACATAACACGACGACATCAAAAACAAACAAACCGATCTCGGATGAGCCTCTGCCACTTCCCTCTGAACTTTGATGTCTGATTGGTTTATCAAGGAGCTACTTGAACGATAACTAAGTATATGGAGGAGCCGAAGTAATCTAATAAAATGGGGGAATATAATCTAACTGGGTTGGGAGATGGATTTCCTCAGTCTCTGAAAAGTATTTGCCGACGGTTTTAGTAAATATATTCTAACTGTATTATCCAATATATTTTAATGGTATTGGAAATATATATTCTAACGGTATAGGGATACATTTTCATGTTATCGGAAATGTATATTCTGACGGTTTCAGTACATATATTTTAACTGTATTAGGAAATATATTTTAATGACATTGGAAAAATATTTTCTAACGATATAGGGAAATATATTCTAATGTTATCGGAAATACACCCTGATGGTATCAGAATGTTCTAATAAAATCAGAAAATCTAATGGTATTGGTAAATATATTCTAAAAATCCTTTCGGAAAACACATTCCAATGGTGTCCGAATATGTATCCTATGAGAATCTGAAAATCGGAAAATATATTGTCACGGCATTGGAAAATATATTCTAAAATTAAATGAAATGATATTCTAAAGATATAGGAAATTATATTCCGACGGAGTCACAAAAGAGTCTAATAAGAACAACAAATAAAATCTCATGAAATAAGGGTACTGAACATTCCACAATTAATTTTCATCGGGAATGACTTCCAAGGCAATAATTCAAAAAGATGTTTTACGATGTAACCGTGACGGTGACAATATTCAAATCGAAATTTTCTACCGCATACCTTCATATAAATAAACTTCCAATATTGAATGAAAATTCCGTTCTCTTTCGCCTTGTGATATTCCTTTAAAATTGCAATTACTCATAAAAGTAAGCAGAGAGAGAGAGAGAGAGAGAGAGAGAGAGAGAGAGAGAGAGAGAGAGAGAGAGAGAGAGAGAGAGATTCGCCAGTAATGAATTTAAACGAGAAACATCATCCGGTTTTTGGCTCAATAAAACTTACTCCAATTTTCATCGAAGGTTAACACCTACAGTTATTAACTACAGTTAATGAGCGACTTGGAAATGATATGAAGATAAAAGTTATGAAATAATGAACATCATTTTCATTTGAAAGTCCATAATGTCTTTATCGTAGCTAGAAATCACGAGCATGTTACCCATTTTGTTATTTAATTTACTATCGCTTCGCAGAACTGTTGATCATGAATGAACTTAAAACTTCTACTGATGTAAAATACCTTCCAACCTTAAACGGCCTTTTGAACACCAAGTTCCTGTAAACCTGGTCTCTTTTACTCGCCTTTTCTTTGATACGGAATTAGCCTATTTAACCCACACCATCATGATATGCTTTTGAAAGGAATAAGACATTTTGGCCTATTTTGATTGCTGGAAATCATACTAACGTTCTTAAATAAGCAAAACTGTCTGGATAAACTATTTTAATAACTATTGCTATAAGAATGGAATATAGAGTTTAGGCTAAAAGCCAAGCGCTTGGACCTATGAGGTCATTCAGCGCTGGAAGGGAAACTGAGAGTAGGTAGAATTGAAATGTGTAACAGGAGGAAAACCTTACAGTTACACTATAAGTCATGTGTTAGGAGAGAGTGGATAGCAAGATGGAAGAGAGAAAATATGAATGAAGGTACAGTAAATGGAATGAAAGAGGTTGCAAATAGGGCCCGAGGGGAAGCTGTAAAGAACATTACGTAATGCCTACAGAACACCACGTAAGGTGCATTGACGGCACTACACCACTTCAGGGTTCATTCAGATGAAGGAAACAGCACTCTGATTTCAAAAAAAAAAAAAAAAAAAAACAAGCAATAATTAATAGTCTCTCATTGCAGGTAACCTCTTCCGATTAATGATTGATGGCGGAGAACTCGTCGATGGGAGTCGATTGCAATCTGACTTGATCATAAAGAATAAAAAAAAAAAAAAACTTTAGTCTTCCCGAAGAAGATGAAATTGGTGGTTGTCGCAACCACTTGCAATGGCAGACAAGATTTCATTAATGAAGACGAACAATTAAAAGTACATTTTGAGGCGAATGCTGCGACATTAGCTTGAGTGGCCAATAAAGGTTAGTGAATGGTTAATATCAACGTCCCCGCGATAAAAGACAGTCTAGTGGATATTGAACTGTTACAACAAGTTGTCTAATCAGAACTCAGCCGAGACGCTTTAGGCAGACTCTGTTGGGGGTCTGTTGACTTGGTAGTGATTTGCATATCTTATCGTTAGCTGACTGTGGTGGGTCGCAATCAAGATGGATGAAGGCATGTGGCTAAAACCTCATCAATTAAAGACTTGCAGAGAACAGGAAGGAGCCAAGCCGTCTTAGCAGAAAAGGAATAAGTTAAATATATATATAAATACATTGTTTGTTTGTTTGTGTATATATATATATATATATATATATATATATATATATATATATATATATACACATATATACGCATGTATAATATAACATATATAATAAATATAAAATATATACACATATAACAGGTGTATGTATGTATATATATATATATATATATATATATATATATATATATATATATCTATATATATATATAATATATTATATATATAAATATATAAACATAAGCAAACAAAATATAGCACAACAAAGAATAATTGGTTTAAATCATAACGTCTGAAGACCGCCTCATCTTCAAGATAAATAATGAAAGAAGACATCTTCGCGGAAACCAGCGCAAGCAGTCTGGGGGTGTGACGTCAATCCAAGTCTGCATTATTTCTCGTTGCGCCGCTTCCATTGAGCGAATCGAGCACAATGTATAAAGAAACATGTCTCAAAATACGTCTCCATTCGGAAACGTTACGGATGTTATCTTTCTTAATGCAGATGAATGTCTTTTGTTTTTGTTGCAATGTTTTGAAATGGACGTAAACTTCGGCGAGTAGGATATGTTAAAGTTGCTTTCACAAAAACTTATGCGACAGATGAAAATAAGTGATCTTGCTAATTGGGCTTGAATTATTGTGTTGCGATGAATCTGATTATTCAATATGGCGTCGTTTTCAGGAAAACATAAAATAGACACCAAAATGCAAATGGCCTTGTCTTCTCAGTTATTCATATAAGTGGTTCCCAATGCAACATCCCATAATCACTGCTGAAATACACACTATAGCAAGGGAAAAGATTCATTAAAAAAAAAAATGCTAATCATGGGACCAAAATCAACCACGAGCTGACATTAAACGTCCGGGGAATAAATTACTGTAGTGAAGAAAAAATGCAGAATACCATGAGATAAATACTGCCACAAGGAAGACACACAAGGCCATTTAATCCGTTACAAAATACTATTAGAAAATCCTACCTACTCCAGACTGAAAAGACAGACTGAGGGAATCAACAAACAACTTTTTCGAAGCCGGAAGTTTCTGAGACGAAAGAGTGAGACTTTCTTTCCCCTTCACATGATAGATGATAACTGCCCAGTGTATTTCATGCCATGCAAGAGGGAGGAGCAAATGACGATTCATTCTTCCCAGAGCAAGAGCCATTTATCTTTCAGTTCAGTTTCCCTCGTCCTGCGCTTGTTGCAAACAACCGGTTTTTTGCCTCGTGTGACGGTAATTTTTAAACAATATCTTACCACGTATGCAAGAACTGTCTTTTGGTATTGTCACGAGAAAACATTTTGCGAACCACATAAGTTCACGCTGACTTTTATTCGTCATGTATTTCATGCATAATAATAGGAATATATATATCTTCACTCACACACATACCTGTAACCTGTACATAGATTTAAACACATATCAGTATAAATGTATCAAATATGTATGCACCAAAGCCATCAAACCAGTGAATTCTGCATCCGACCAGCCAAAGAAACATCCCTCCTACGCAGCTCAAAATTGAAGTCCCTTCCAACAAGATACGCAGCATGATACATTTCTGACACTGCCACACATAGTGAATGAAGTTGTACCTTCGAGTGCGCGATTTAAAAGCGAAATGCCGAAATGAGATGCACAAGGAACCGCTCGGATAATGCCATATTTCAGATGTTGTCAGGGCAAAAATATAACTTTCATCTCAGGGCTGATACATAGGGTGCATATATAACGTTTACAGTTTTTATATTCTTGGAAAGTGGCCATAAAGGATGAAGAATGTGGCAACGGCTCACTTGAGGAATTCATTCTTCTTCATCTAATGCACAGGTCCATTTTCCACGTCGGGGATTGACATATTCATTTTGAGAGGAGGGCAACCCACATAAATTTTTCCGGCCGCCTCAACCCGGCGGAGCGGAGAGGTAAGCAGTGCATACTGGATCGGCTGCTGCCCACGAAGAATTCAGTATCTCCCTTCGTCCCAAGTACGAGGACGCAAGGAAGATTAATAGAGACATTGAAGAAGGATATGCTAACAACATTTTACAAACAAAATTAAAACCAATAGGAATGCGTAACAAATACGGATGAAACTCAAGGAAAAAGGATGTCTATGAGACTAGGGCGCAGGCTTTATGACAACGTAAACATCAAGCAACTTCTATCCAGAACAATGTTCCCGCTCATGCCGCTTTAAAATACATTGCGACGCCATTTGTCATTTACATACCGTATGAAGAATTCAAATTACCATCACCATACCATCGCCCGAAAATAAAACGACAGATAAAATATCCATCTCTGGGGATGGAAGTGACAGATGAAATTGTGAGAGAAAAGAAAAAATAAAAACATTAGGGTGAACTTATTAAACTAATACTTGTTTTTATGGCACCTAAGAGATGTTTGCCCTAAGGTTCACTTCAGGAGATGTAAGGTATGAAATGAATTAGTCGTTTATGGTGATACCTTTTAAATTCAACGGAAGTATGTTCGACCGCAGTCAACAAAGAATTGTTTATGTAACTAGTTCAAGATACTGTGAGGTGTTTAGATACATATATATAATATATATATATATATATATATATATATATATATATATATATATATATATATATATATATATAGCCCAGTGGTAAGAACCTTGTATTACTTACTGAAGTCACGAGATACTAATATGAGATTCAGGGCCTCTGTAACACGGTTTTTCGCAATAATTTCTTTTTTATCTATGCATTTCATAAATATAACGCTTATTCAGAATACATATTATATCTACACATAAATTTTGACTGTATTCTGCATTACGTAGGTTGAATAGATTTGGTACTTATAATGTAAAAGTGACATATTTTGAAGACGGGCCAACTTACTCAGAGAAAAGGTTTCGAACGCACTCGTTACGTAACTTATGACGGCATTCTTCCCTCTTTCTCGGTGGATGATTGGCTGTACGTAACGAAGGCTAACCTCTGGCAACAATGGACATACAAATTTAAATACAAGCAAAGCAGTACACCTTTATGAACTCTGGAACCTCTCCACTGATAATTGTCATAATGAACAAACCAACAAAATATGTTATTAAATACAAAAACACTACGATTATTAGTCTAACTCCCAAAATAGGTTTCCTAAGAAATTACAGTCTACTTTATAGGTCACAATCAGATTGACAGAATGTAGGGAATAGCTGGTAATTTTCAAAAACATAGAAGACAAGCTGATTTGATAACGCTATATCCAATGTCAAGCAATTTTTATTTATTGGCTATCTACCTATTTACTGAAAAAAAACAGCCGGTACTACCGTATATTGGCTTTAAACCTTCACCAATAATTATCGTCAGAATGATGACTTCATGAGGCTCCACCCACTTTCGCCTCGTTATAATTCAGGATAACACTGAAGGCTACCATGGGCACTGTTGGATTAGAAAATTTAACATCTGTCTATAAAAACTAATTTTCTCGAGTAGTTGTAAGAAGTGCTAAATGATCCTCAAGGATACCAGCAGTTGGCCTAAACGTTTAATTCATGTATATTACTGCTATACTGTTGCGGCACTACTGCTACAGTAGTATTACTACGCTAGCATTGATACCCCACCCACATCTATGCATCGTTCCGCCATTCATAAAGTCTTTGGGTTTCAGAGGCGATGGAGTTTCTGCCTGGTGGATGGGCGGGGCAACATTTCGTCAAAAGGAGTGTTTACCTTGCTTACGTAATGAATGTTTTTCGCCTCTTGGCTCGTAATCATTGGCCATGGCGTCGGCTAGATCATTTTTACTCTATAAAAATTAAAACTATCGGGTTTAGGTTATTGATAATGCTGACAAAATTTGTGTGTGGTTGTAAAATATACATATGTCAACTTTCAGCTACATCCGATGCTTTGACAAGGAGCAAAGTCCAAAAAACCGTGTTACAGAGACCCTGAATCTCATAGTAGTTGCTCTCCGCGGTCGAGACCACCTAGTGGACCTCACTTGTCAATTAAAATTCCCCCTCGGTACTAGTTCCACGGTACAGCGAATTGGATGTTAAATGACGATTGTAACTTAATGTTTGTGAATAAAATAAATTATTACGGTAATGGGATAATATATATATATATATATATATATATATATATATATATATATATATATTAGGGCTTGTGCCTTGTATGATAAGGCGCCCTATGAGGTAATGTTAGACTAGCGATAATCTTACGCTAAGTCGGTTGGTATTGCACTTCCATCTTCAATGGAGTGTCTGGGGGTTTGTAGATCATTTACGAAGTCGGTATTATCTTGTTTGTTATGACGACGATGTGTTAAACTCATGGTGAGGAGGTTCTTGTAGAAAACACAAAATATAAAACTGATATGTATTCTTCTGCAGTTTTACATGGTGAAGATCAGATATGATTGTACAAGTCTTCTAGTAACGATAGCTTGATCGCTTCTGCCAATGATGATGGCTAATCCTATTCTTCTACATGAATAAAGCTTAGGTAAAGAGGTACAGTCTTCTAATGACGATAGCTAACTCTGTTCTGCCTGTCTACCATCTCTGTTACAAGTTATGAAGGAACAGACAGTAGTTCGAACATATGAACATACATACAAATGACATAGTTTCATACGAACACACAATCAAATGAGACACGCTACAGATCACGTAGGCCGTTTGAATTATAGGTCGGGGTAGTTGTCTCAAGCAGGAAGCTTGGACTAATGTTTATAAACAATTGAATGACTACAGGTGACGGCATGTTATCTTAGCGTCTCTAGTCTGATCACATTCCTGCAAGCAATCTTTTATATCTATGGGACTAACATCCATATTTTATTATGTAAACACTTACATAAGCTCGGTCAGCTACCAAAACCAGCTACTGAATATTACTCAAACTTGACTTGCATTTGACTTATAGGAGTGTGATACAGACACTATGTGAATATATATATATATATATATATATATATATATATATATATATATATATATATTAGTAAATAAAAATTCATGGTGTACATGAATTGATTAAAGTAATAAAATATAAAACAATGTATTTGGTAAATAATAGTGATCACGGATATATAATGATACAGTTTTTTCACTTCATCTCATTAAGATACATATGCTACAGAAAAATACTAATGTACTCTGATAATTGCATAGAATGAAGATTAACATGATAAAAATCAATATGTAACTGATAAAAAATTCCATATATGAATTGATAAAATTATTAATGTTTATGCTGATTGATTCGTTGATTTTTATGCAAAATGTTATATATCTGATACATTAATCAATATACTAACTCATATAACTGCAGATATTGGTAAGATAAAAGGTAACAGATTGATTATAGGCTACCTGATTTGTTTATACATATGTATATGGATTCATATAATTATGATTAATATATGTGCACTTTAAATAGATTCCTATTGCGTACACGAAAAAAAATATATTTCGATTCTGTTATTTAGGACATTTTATATATGGATATGATACTTTATATATAGGATACATGGACCGAGGTTTATACTACTTCACTTTTAACTAACGTTCGAACAACTTTTCGACATACACAGTTCCAGACAACCACCTATAACCCAATGAAACGGCCTATTTTCACAGGGTTAAAACAAGGGGAAAATTTGCCTGGGCGGGTCCAACGTTCTATTTTTGCGCTCATACTTATTCTCTGCATCCTAAGCCACACGATTACGTTCGCGATGAATAAAAAAAAACATCCCCAGCACGAGTCCTTCGCCAGCAAAGTAGAGTTGAATATCCTTCGGGTCGTAATTGTCGGAAGTATGTCCCATTCGTAGTCGATTACCGACAGCCGCCGAGCATTCCGCATTAAAACGAGATTAACGACGAGATACGGTGTCGGTCGAAGAAGTCCATGAAATTCCTTTCACATTGTAGGCGGTTGTTACTTGACTGTAGTCGTCCGCTGCGACGAACGATTTCTTGAAGTTTCGATGTGAAATTCTCGTACTGCAGGATACTGTAACCAGGTTCCATTAATCAGCCTGCAAGTGAAATTATACTTGTCACAAGGGCAAAGTAAAATCAGACGACATCCAAATACGGGAGGGGAGAGAGCCATTTAGACCAGACTTAACCCACATGAATTCGTTGATATTTTGGAATTCAAAAGAGTCCGCTGTACAAACTTTTTTATCCATGGCATTAACAATGAGTGAACCTATCCAGGTCTATGAGGACTGTAAAAATATCCATATTATAAAAAATAAACAGATATTCAATACGAATCCCAAAGAAAATTCGATATTACTGGTAGTAAGTTACTAGACAAAGAAGTGGAAAACGGAGCTAATTGTAAGATTGCCAGGCAACATAAGAGTCAAAGAGAAGATTAATCATGATTCTGTATTTCTCTATGCTAACTGAAATTAAGTTGTGATAAAATCTGATCCTATGTGCCCTAACAAAAGTTTCATATTCAATTTTCTCGTGCGCATCCTCTGAGGTTAACTTTTAAAACATTATTAATAGGTAGGAGATGCAATGAAAAACCCACTATGTAACTAATTTCTATATAAACTTTGGGTTTTTCAAGAAAATGTAACATTTTCCCATGAATGTGATTTACCTGGATTGTAATAAGCTAATGTTGCAAGTAAATAATCCATATCCATATCGTGATACTTCTAAATGTCTATGAGGTTCAGAAAAAATTAATTCATTTTGATGTTATAGAAATTCTATTTCCTTATTTTGTTTATTAATTTTAAAATGATTGCAACTCCTTAGCTAAAGTTGCATTGCGCACACCGATAGACACTTGTACCTAACGTCTGCCTTGTCCATGAGAAGTTCGGGCTAAGCATTCCTTTCTCCAGTCAATCTGTTTTGCAAGCAGAGACGACACACAGATGAAGCCTGTAAGCAGATTATTGAGGTTAAAAGGAACAAATGCTGATACGGCAATGATGACGTCGTCACTTGGCAGGAGATTGCTCTCAGCCAGCTAAGAGTTACGTTACTTGCTGTAACAAATACGACTTTAGGATAAATTTTTTGTTTTTTAATACTCGACCCACATGAGAAGAATGTCTGAAAAAAAAAAACAGTACCAAAATTGAACAATATATTAGTTTCATGTTGGAAAACTGCATGATTATGTTAAATTAAATATTCCTTATTGAAACTAATGAAAAAGGTTTCCATACAAATTCTATATATATTATTAGCCCTGTATAAGATTCATATAGGATTATTTCATAGATAACATTTTCACTTCTAGACTTCCTGACTTTAAAATCTCTTTTATTTTTATTTTATTTATTTTATTTATTTATTTATTTATTTAATTTTTTTTTTTTTCATTGACTACGAATATAAATCACCGGGGTGGGACAGACAATATGTCAGTAGGTTTTGATATGTGTTGAACTTTTAGCTTATTTGTCATTACTAAAGCGTTAAGTTAGAGTCAAATCTTTACGCATATATATTTGGATATTTAATTATCTATGGTTACGTTTTGCTTATTGATTTTATCGTGATTCCTTTTTATTATAATTTGTAACCCTTCCGACTTCTTACGGAGTGTATTATATTGACTCCACTTGTATCCATATTTATTTTATTTTTTTATATTTATTTATTTATATATTTTTTTATATATATTGATAAATTAATGGTTGGCTTGAATATGTGGAAAAGTGTTCTAGCGGCGTACCGTATAAGGCTACTTAGCGGCATCAATTCTATAGACAAGATAAATAAAATGAAAAGTATTTTAAACGCGAGAACCGCTATAATTCCAGTTCGGATCCAATATCACGAGTTGTAACTCGTAAGACATTGACACTTCCTATTTAATTATCCGTATTCTACCAAACCGATTGACTCTGGGTGATAAAATATATTATTGGTTTTCTTAATGGATAGGAATTCACACAACGTGTTAAGGAGATTATTATTGATTTACACCACCCGAGTCGGATTATCCTGTGTTGAATTCCATGTTTACTGATTTAGCACTCATAAATATTCCTAACGCACTCAATTGCGGTGTTTGTTTTTAGTGCTATTACTTCTATATAACGTGTCAAGGAACTATTAACACTAAGAAGTGTTTATTTGCTCTGTCAGACTCGTAACTTTGTTAATAATTCTACGTATATTCTTTCAAGGATTGATTTGGCACGGGATAGGCCCTTAAACTGACAGGTGTCTTAGTGTATCCCTTGTTTTCATGACACGTGTTATAATCAGATATGTGCTTTTTATATCTGTAAGCATTGTAGGCCAGTAAAACAGTGATTTGGCTTTCTGTGACATACTAGGGAACCACTGGATGACGGAATGCAACCAGTTTATGACGATTGGTATGAAAGAGATTATTACTAATACCTGGTCGTTAGTCATCTGCTGTGTTCTTCGGGTTTTCCTCGTCACAGACCTACATAGAACATTACATTTGATTACATTATTCTGATACACATACTATAAATATACTTTTGCTTTAGGGTTTCTGCTCGAAGTGTTTATTGTTTTTGCCTAGCCACTGACCCTGTTTCCGTTTCGAAGTGTTTATTGTTTGGTGTTTATTGTTTTGCTTATCGCTGTTGACACTTGCTTTGTTCAGTTTGTAACAGTTCTGCGCTCCGACCCAGATATTCAATGCTCGCGATCTCTTGGGTTAAGGAATTTTCTTGTTTAGATACGGTTTTAACAATAGGCACGGATGTTTCTATATCTTTTAGTCTAATTAATGGTTCTTTGCTGTATGGTGCGGGATTGCGGGATAATGCGTCAGCTATGATATTTGCTTTCCAGGTAGATATCTTATCTTGGCTCCAATAACCTGAATGATCATTTGTCACCGAGTTCCTTTTGGACTGTGATTAAAGCCTTTGAAAAACTCGGTAAAGGACTCATGTTCAGAAGGACTTTATCAGGATAGCCATAGATTATGAACTTAAAATGTACTAGTGTTAAAGATAACTAGCCCTTCCTTGCCTCTTACTGCCTATTTACTTTCAGAGGGCTTTAGTTTACGTGAATAAAAAGCTATAGGGAAGAACTGTTTATCATATTACTGAAGTAGTATCCCTCTTACCCCTTTGGTCTGAGGCGTCTGTTGCAAAAAAATTCCTTATTTAAATCAGGGATTTTTAAGTTAGGTAAGCTGCATTTTCCGCTTTTAAGATATCGAACGCCTGTTGATGCTTTTCAGACCATAATAAATCTACGCTTCTTCTTCGTAAGATCTGTTAAAGGAGCTGTCATGATTGAAGAGTTACATATTTACATACGATTGTAATACCCACTACAGCGCAAAAGTGCTGTATCCCCCTTTTACGTTAATAAGTACCGGAAAGTTATGAATAGCCGACACCTTACCATGGACTACTTTAAGACCTTGACTAGACACATAAAACCTAGATAAACATGTTCGGTTTTTAAAAACTCACATTTAGATATTTTACTCTGAGATTATTTGTCTTTGTCTCTGTAGCACTAGCTCTACTTTATGTGAATGTACTTCTAAGGTATTAGAAAAGATTACAAGATCATCCATAGAGGCATGTAGGTTATCCCCTAAAAGTCTCCAAACACTATATTGTAATTGGGGCGCAACGTAAGCCGGAGACCCACACACCCCCCAGGCAAAACGTAAAAAATTGATAATGTCCCCTGAGTGTGCTGAAAACGGAGTATGAGGTACAATCACTTAGGTATGGTATCTGGTAAAAGCTTTTAAGTAAGTCCAAGCTGGTGAAAAATTTATTCTAACCTAACAGAGATAAGATGTCGTCGCTACATGGCACTGGAAACTATCGGGAGTCGTTTCCTTGTTTAAGCGACAGAAATCTACGCAGATACGCGAAATCCGATCTTTTATGGCATGACATTTGAGGGAAAAATTATATGGGCTTATTTGATTTCCTAATGACTCCTATTACTAACATTTTTCACTTCGTCATTTATCTCTATTTTGAAATTTCATTGAGAGTCTATGCGAAGGTACGTATATAGCTTTATGTTTGTCCTTAGACCGTATTTTGCTTTCAATGACATCCGTTTTTCTCCCAGAGATCACTCGCTAGTGGAGAAACTTCTCCTGGTATTCAGGTAGAAGATAAAAAAAATTCTGCTGAATCACCTCTGCTTGAATGACTTTACGGATATTACTTTAGATAGATTATCAGAGAGATTCATCCACGACTGGTTGGGCGTGATTAAAAATTAGCAACAATAAAAAATGCGATATTTATAACTTCCGTATCCACGATATGTATACTTTTAGGGCTTTGTTCGGCCCCCCCCCCCGGAAATCGTTATATTTCAGAGTGTCGGGAAGGATTAAAATTTCATTTCCCAGCAAGTCTTTTTACACGCACTAAGACATTCGAGGGTGCATGCTTCTCGAGATTTTGCGTGCAAAGTGCGACTGCGGTTGTGGGAGAAATTCTGTTGGGTCATTTGAACAATGTTTACGATTTATGAGACAAATGTATAGTTCCTTTATATAAGTTATTATTTGATTAACTGTCTCATTTTTGTTCAAAACGGATTTAATATGTTTGAAGGTTATAGGATTTCCCTTTGATAAACACGCCTTATTTTTGCAGGATGTGGAAGTTAATATTTTGTATACCCCTAGATGGAAATCTCTTACAATTACACTAGATACAGATCAATGTTTTTTATAACTATAAAAGGTATCTGTAAACGCTCGCTTATCCGGACTTCTCATTAGGGAAGTTCGAACAACAGACAGTGAGTCCGTAAATACAGGATATTACGTTTACTAAAGAAATAAAACAAGATATTCTAATTTTTACGCGCGTACAGTTGGGCTTTATCCACCCATACTTATAATAACTTACGTATTAAAAAAAAACGAAAACCTGCTCTGATTACTTTATACGGTCGTGCGGTTTCAGAGGAAAAATCCTTTTTAATTCAAAAAAGATATCGGTATGTATGAACCCAAACAGCGCTTTTCCCCACTCTGCTAGAGTCGCTTATTGTATGGAATTTGCTATGCTTTGAACACTTCGGCAGTTTTTGACTGACCTTGACCGCTTGACTAGGTGACACAGTCACCGAGTTTGCTTGTTTGATTCTGAACGGGCTACTGTTTCTATTTTTTTTTTGTAATAATTAAGATCCTTCTCTTTATTACCATCGGCAAACGTATTGTGTGTTTTTAGCATTATGTTGCTGGTTACGTATAAAGCAATGAATGACGAACTATTAGGAACTGAGCGATTACTAATAAGACAAGTTATCACTACTGCATTCAATATTAACTGTTTGTACTTCATTCTTTGCTAAAATTTGAAATAGTGAGGGATCCTGGTGGTCAGCGCATTTAGCCTGATGAAAGTTTTTACAGACATGTTATTCCTTGCAATCCAGCCATATTTTAAAAGTTAAGTTGAGTCATTGAGGTTCGATATTTTATATAACTCATAAAACTCAAGGCTAAAACTGCGATCGGGACTTTGCAAAGGAGCATTTATTGTCATGACCCGAAATAGTGTTACCTCTAATTTATCTAGATTTGTACGGGTGTTCCACTTGTTTTTGTGTGTTTTCTAATCACTACGGTGCTTAACGACCCTATCCATGCATCTGTATAAATACAGACGTCCACTGCGTAAACGCATATTCACTGTTTAATATGATTTGTTACGTAAGGGATTAATAATCACCCAAAATGATAAAATTAACATAGTATATGATTATGATATTTCAGTAGAACTTCTGGAAACAGACACTCAAAGATAAAAACTCGGCAGTAGCGAAATCTCAATGATGTTGATAATTTCTGTAAAAAAGTAAGATTAAGAATGTCTCGTAACTTCAGCCACAGGAATAACGAAATTCGACCTGCAAAGGAAACACTCAAAGTTACTCCAAATGAATAAAAAATTGTACTTAGCTTGCTTTTGTGGGAAGTCACGGTGTTCCGATAACGACACACGGCCTTGGTCCTCCTTCTCTATTTAGCGGATGACCTGGTTTGGCTTCAGTTTCCCCCGTGCGCGTTGTTTCGATGATTCGAGCCCTTGAAAATCCGATGCTGCAGACGCGTTCGGTTTGTCTTCTTGAGTGCCGGAAACGCTCACTAACGATGTTTTCTTGAATGATTCTAATGAGAGACGAAGCTTGCGTTGTCGTAGGAAAAAGGACACGTCGGTTTTGTTTTCTTGAAGTTATTCACTAATGATGATACTAAGTTGCTTGAAGAATCTCTTGCTTTCGTCGTCGTTAAAGAGTTCTTGTTGTTTTCTGAAGTCGCTCACTAACGATGATACTATGTTGCTTGAAGAATCTGCTGCTTCCGTCGTCGTTGACTTCTTGTGATACATGATTTATTATTCTGGTTTTTTTTTTTTTTTCGTAGGACGTTGTAGAGTTCTTCTGGTACGCTGGCCACCAATATTAGGGCTTGTGCCTTGTATGATAAGGCGCCCTATGAGGTAATGTTAGACTAGCGATAATCTTACGCTAAGTCGGTTGGTATTGCACTTCCATCTTCAATGGAGTGTCTGGGGGTTTGTAGATCATTTACGAAGTCGGTATTATCTTGTTTGTTATGACGACGATGTGTTAAACTCATGGTGAGGAGGTTCTTGTAGAAAACACAAAATATAAAACTATATGTATTCTTCTGCAGTTTTACATGGTGAAGATCAGATATGATTGTACAAGTCTTCTAGTAACGATAGCTTGATCGCTTCTGCCAATGATGATGGCTAATCCTATTCTTCTACATGATAAAGCTTAGGTAAAGAGGTACAGGTCTTCTAATGACGATAGCTAACTCTGTTCTGCCTGTCTACCATCTCTGTTACAAGTTATGAAGGAACAGACAGTAGTTCGAACATATGAACATACATACAAATGACATAGTTTCATACGAACACACAATCAAATGAGACACGCTACAGATCACGTAGGCCGTTTGAATTATAGGTCGGGGTAGTTGTCTCAAGCAGGGAGCTTGGACTAATGTTTATAAACAATTGAATGACTACAGGTGACGGCATGTTATCTTAGCGTCTCTAGTCTGATCACATTCCTGCAAGCAATCTTTTATATATATGGACTAACATTCCATATTTTTATTATGTAAACACTTACATATATACATATATATATATATATATATATATATATATATATATAGGTATATATATAGATATAGATAGACAGAAGATAGATATAGATAGTCTCAGTAAAGAGGTGGCTACTTGGAAATCGTAGCTTGATAATAAATAATATTGCCAAGGTCAGTAGAACATTCTGTATTTCACGAGGTTATATGTCTCTAAAGTTCGTGAAACAAATAATGTTTTACCTGGCCTTGGAAATATTATTTACTAACAAGCTCTCTCTCTCTCTCTCTCTCTCTCTCTCTCTCTCTCTCTCTCTCTCTCTCTATATATATATATATATATATATATATATATATATATATATATATACTTTATAGAGAAGACTGTAATGGGTCGAGATGGCTCGCAACCTCACATCAAAAAGCTTGTCCACTGGAGCCACTCCTTTCACGGACAAAACGCGACGTATTTATAATGTAAATTTATGCATATATATATATAATATATATATATATATATATATATATATATATATACTATATATATATATATATTATATATATACATATGCTAAACACTTATAAAATACGTCGACGTTTGTCCGTGAAAGGAGTGGCTCCAGTGGACAAGCCTTTTGATGTGAGGTTGCGAGCCATCTCGACCCATTACAGTCTTCTCTATAAAGTGCTTAACTTGCTGCTTATGGCAGCACAGAAACTATGGAATTTCAGGATTTTTTGCTTTAAAATAATAGCGATATATGTGTAAAAAATCTATGTACCTTATACTTACTGTACATATATACTATAAATACGCCTTACGTCTGGCATAACTTTATTTTCGTATTTAGTACTGCCAAATCCAGTAACAGCCAAAGTCTAAAACTACTCATGATAGCCTGAAAGATTTTGAAATGCAACATTTCCTTTTCATTACCAGTAAGAAAACGATTGCGTTTTTTGGCGCTACTCCAAATTCCTTTCCTAAGTCTCACCTTCCTTTAAATCCATTTTTAATTTGGTTCCATTTCGGGAATTCCATCGAGCGCGAATCTGGACTCTCCTGAAGAAAGTTTTCATCCATCATTCCCGTGCCAATATTATCTGAAGGATGTGAAGTAACGACAGTGCATGTGAATTTTCATAAAGGTTCGTCGAGTTATATAATTCGCGCCCCTTCAAAAGGATTCGGCGTTTCAGCGAGCACTTTAGCTGCCACTTCAGTGTCCGAAATATTGAGATGGAATGATGTTAGCCTAGGCTAAGGCATAAGCCTGGATCCATTCCCAAAGCCCCAACTTATAACAACCATCCCCCGCCCTCCTCCCCCGCCACAACCCTTCGATTTCAGTAATGGATGCAATTGAAGAATGCCATTTGCCCCAAAGTAGTCTATTCATCAGAGTATCAGGATGGATTTAATTTATCTGTTTCTTCTTTAAAAATGGAAAACATTTTAAGATATAAATTAAAAAATTCTTTAAGCTTATTAATAATAATAATAATAAAATAATAATAATAATAATAATAATAATAATGCCAATGCCAACTGAGCAAAGATTTTTCCAGTTATTATATATATATATATATATATATATATATATATATATCATATATACTATATATATGTAAAAACTCAGACTAACAGACAATACGCTGTATAACCGGACTAGAATGCATTGATTCCGTAAATAGCCACTATCATGATTCCCTCCATAAAGAACAGAGGATATTCTAAAAATAAATGAATAATTATCATACAAATCTTTCTATTTTCTGCAGTCATAGCAATCTTTACAAAACTTGTCAAACTTCCTCTTATTTTCAACTATGATACTGTGAATGTTCTCCAAAAGGAATAACTCACATTACTTGAAAGAAATAAAAATTCCTGGACTTATTCTCGCTCTTATAATAACTCATGTTCTTCAATTGCCGGTTTTGATTCATTGCTCCACTCTCTCTCTCTCTCTCTCTCTCTCTCTCTCTCTCTCTCTCTCTCTCTCTCTCTCTCTCTCTCTCTCAACTAACTACTGAAAAATGTGGAAAACTGCAAGAAATATTACGCGAAGATTCTGTGGACTCGCATACTCCGCCATCTTCATGAGTTTAATTAAAAAATGAATCACTCATTGCATCAAGAAATTTTTTTTCCAACAGACAAAAATTCCTCCCTTGAAAATAGATACGAGAACGAAGGCAAACTGATATTCATGAAAAATATTTTGTCGCGCAAAAATATATCAATGCAGAGAGAGAGAGAGAGAGAGAGAGAGAGAGAGAGAGAGAGAGAGAGAGAGAGAGAGAGAGAGAGAGAGAGACTAAATATTCATTCTTTAAGTAACATGAAAAGATCATATCTTCCCACTATAAATAGCTATTTACCAACAATATAGCTACAGCAATAATCTAATAATAATAAAATAATATAATAATAATAATAATAATAATAATAATAATATAATAATAAAAAAGACCTCTGGCACTCGACACGTTCCTTCGGCAACTTCGACTCAACAATGGCCTGCAGATGGCAGCAGAGTTTTCACTCAAGACTTTGGTTCCTCTCTCGTTTCTGTAATGGATTTGTCCAAAGGCCGGTTAAGATGCCCCAGCAGGAATGGCGATACTGCTAAAAAAATTTGGTATTTGTAAAATCTTCTGGATATATATATATATATATATATATATATTATATATATATATATATATATACTGTATTATATATATATATATATATATATATATATATATATTAGTATAAATATATACTGTATATATATACATGTGTGTGTATTTCTATCTAAAAACAATTTTTTCACTGAAATTATGACTTAGCAGGAGAATACATAGCAGCGCTCTCTCTCTCCTCTCTCTCTCAACTCTCTCTCTCTCGCTCTCTCTCTACTCTCTATTATCTTATATAATATAATATATATATATATATATATATATATATATAATCTATATATATATATATATATATATATATATGCAATATGCAATTTCTGTTCAAGTCCATGCATTTATTTGCAGGCTATCAAGAATAAGCTTTACAAATAATGCCATTGACTTGCATAGAAATTGCCTAAGAGTAAATATATGTCCAAATAGTGTGTATATATATGTGTGTGTGCGTGTGTGTGCGTATGTGTGTGTGGTGCATTAACACTCACAGGACAAGCGAAATAGGCAAATTTAATGAAGGTATTGACACATGTAGCAAATCCAGTTTGAAATCCCGAGGCAATCCTAAAAAGTCAAAGATTATTGCTGCGTCCACTTGTGTATTTTTCCAGAAGAAACTGCGCTCCCAGTACGGCTTGCTAATCCAGGGATTTCGTAGTATATCTGATATAATTTGCTGTGACGATAACAGTTCTACTATCGAGCACTTGATTTCTCACGATAGAGAGAGAGAGAGAGAGAGAGAGAGAGAGAGAGAGAGAGAGAGAGAATGCATTTCACATCTCCTGCCAGATGCACCGGTGGCTATTCCGGTGACTTCTTCTTGTCCACCGAGTTTGTTTTCGATTACCGGTTCGCTCAGCTCCATCGACTATCAAAATACGATCATCTCGGATACTCTCGGGAGATTCGCTGACCAATATTGGACCAGGCTATCAAAATGCACTCAACGCGATCCGCAGTAAATGACCCCTGAAACACTGCCCCTTAGCGGAAGCCATGAGTATATCTGAAAGGACGTTTTCCCCTGAGGAAAACTAATAAAAATGTCTATTTACAGTCGAGAAGTAAAGATTCTGTTTAGAAAATGAATTTATGGGATCCTGGTCACAATTACAAATAAGACGGAAGAGCTAAATCACATTAAATCAGTGAGTATCATCACCTACGTAGTTGCAGGAAATATTTCGGATAATACTAAGCTTTTATGCAGCTTCACATGCTATATTTTAGGTGCCGTAAAAAAAAGCAATTTTGGATGCAGATCTTGGGTGGATATGATGTTACATTCTGAGCAGAGAAGCGCAGGCATAGTACGAAATCAGCTTATCAATAAACATATCTGACAAACTACATTTACACACCACTGGATTTAGGTTAGGGTCGACAATGGCCTCATCTTAAATTAGCAGAGGTAAAGTAGGACGCAATGGATCATCTCACTAAAAGGAATAAAGACAATGAATATCCAAGAATAATACTCGATAGAGTCAAATACATATATTCTTAAACATCCCAACTGCGAAGTGTAAGGATAGTGACTTCTAGAGAAAGTAAGGAATTCAGTTCTAACAAACTGGACTCATTCAATATCATGGCTTCATTTGAGTGACACTTGGAAGATTTTAATCAACCCATTCCTAATAATGAAATTAGAATGAACAGGGAACTAATATACGATATGGGTTATTACCGACGCTTAGAATTCACTCAGAATCATTATCTTACAATTCTACAATGATAAAGAAAATACCCTTAACTCCCTTGTATGTACAAACAATCACTTTATTTAAAAACAATTTCCCCAGTCAAGTTTGCAACTCCTGGCGTTTGACAAATATTGATTCCACACCAATTTTTCACTTTCAGTTGCATCGATAAATTTAATAGGCTGAAGGGATCGACAGGTCTTGCCAGGTAAACGTTCGTTCAAAACGTCACCGGACGCGCCCGCACGAGCGCTGAAACTTTTGCGAAAATTGAAAGCAAACTCATGCATCGCTGCCAAACCCGAATTTTGCCCCATCAGGTTTAAGCGATGGAACGAGCAGCTTCGTTGCAGCTTGAATTGAAGCAATAAAGACAGATGTCACGGGATATGAAGGCTCCAGAATTTCCTCTATCTGTTTGAAACAATGCATGCACGGAGAGAGAGAGAGAGAGAGAGAGAGAGAGAGAGAGAGAGAGAGAGAGAGAGAGAGAGAGAGAGAGAAGACTTTACTATTAAGGTTAAAAAATCCATGCACAGAGAGAGAATTTTTCTTATTATTAATGAAGGGTTAAAAAAATGCATAGGCAGAGAGAGAGTAGAGAGAGAGAGAGAGAGAGAATGAGAAGACTTTACTATTAAAGGTTAAAAAATCCCATGCCACAGAGAGAATTTTTTCTATTTTTATTTTAATGAAGGTTAAAAATGCATAAGCGGAGAGAAGCGGAAGAAGTAGAGGAGGAAGACTAGAGAGAGCAGAGAGAGAGAAAAAGAAGGAAAAAAAGCATGCGGAGGAGGAGAGAGAGAGAAGAGAGAAGAGAGAGAGAGAGAGAGAGAGGAGAGAGAGACTTCACTATTAATTAAGGTTAAAAATGCATGCGCGGAGACACACACACACACACAGAACTTTACTATTAATTAAGGTTAAAAAATCCATGCACGGAGAGAGAATTTTTTTTTATTATTAATGAAGGTTAAAAAATGCATAAGCGGGGGAAGAGAGAGAGAGAGAGAGAGAGAGAGAGAGAGAGAGAGAGAGAGAGAGAGAGAGAGAGATGCCTCTCCATTTTTACTATTAATGAAGATTGTTAACTAACAAAGGAAAAAGATAGGAAAAAGAATCAGAATTTCAAAAACCTCATTCAAGACAACAGTGTATAAAGACCTCACACATTGCAACCATGAACTCATAATGAAAGAAAATAAACAAAAGAGATTAATATATTCAATGCGTGGAAATCCTATATATAAAAAATCTAAACAGTGTAATTCAAAGCAATATCAAATAAAAGTTCAGAGGGTATGAATATAAATTTAACAGATAAAGAATAAATCCTACTCTTTGAAGTCGTTCAGCTTCAACGAAACTAGAAATGAAGCTTGATTTAAAGAGTGCTTCCTCTCTGGTATCTTGGATTATTATCATTATATTACTATCATTATCATTTCAGCAGATGAACCTATTCACAATCACATGGAACAAGCACACAGGGGCCATTGCCTTGAAATACCAGCTTCCAAAGAATGTTGGTTTCCACCTCCCACCGCAGACCCTACGCTGCAGCAGTAACTGCCCATGATACTGAGCCTGTGATTTTTCATTGCCCCGGGGAAAGCGCGAACCCGTGACATCTGGGCGGCATGTCACGACACTAGCGACTATACCAGCGGACCAGCTAGCTGGAAGGGTGATAATTACCCTCATCACCCCGGAATCGTGATTTCAATAATTTAATTAATAATACTTGGACCTAAGCGTTCACCTTCAAGTCTTGATGCTAAGGGACAAATCAGTCATTATAAAATGGCGAGTATTTACGAAGCCCTGTGTAATTTGAGCTAAACCAATATTCTGGAGACAAAATTGGCTGTCGCCATATTTGTGGCGTGAGGGTTTTGTACTGTATGGGTTGCAATTAAAGTTTCAGTTTTAACTTCGACGTTTAAGTCGTCTGTATGCTGAAGATAACTGGGTTCTCATAGGTCCTGCATCCGTCTTTGGCAGTAACTATAAAATACCTTTTATCATCAGAACCATAGGTGTGTTTACAATGCAGTATATCGATTCGATAAAAATTACCTCTAAGGTAACTAAGAGTCCGAAACAATGCCTTTAAATTTGATAAAATCTGCATTACACTATATTGCCGAGCAGCGGACAAAAGCCCAAGCATGCTGGTTAAAAGACATGTACAAGGCTTTTCAAAATTTATATTTAATATATGTCACTTGTTCAGCGTAACCATATTGTGGGACAGGTAACCCGAGTGAGTTTGCCACACACTTAACAAAAGATACAAGTCTATGCAAGAATAAGAATCTATAGGAAAATGAAGGTAATTCTAAATAAGCGGCGCATCCATGATGGTTGACTAGAGAAATGGATTCAATTGCAATGTGTAGATTTCGGAATGTAGTCATTTTTAAAATTTAGTAATGAGGTGTACAACAACTGTGACAAAATGCAACTTCAAAACAAACTGGGGAGCTTCAAAAACTCTGAGCGACCCAATTATCATCGGTTACATTGCTCAATCCTTTCGAGTATTTTAACCGTATCAAGTTTTGTTTTCTAAAGAGCATCATTTTTATTCAAACACTAATTAGGCCAGTTACAGAAATTTTGAAGAAACCCCCACTGAATTCAATGATTTTTTTACTTCCATTTCTTACTTTTGTATGGGAGTGATTGTTATTCATCGGGCAACTATGAAGATGAATTAGGGTATTCATGCTAAACAGACCATGAAACCTATGATTTACATTATCATAATAAAATCAAGAGTTCCAGAATAAAGGATAAGCGCAATTACCCAACTAAGTTGAGAGAGAGAGAGAGAGAGAGAGAGAGAGAGAGAGAGAGAGAGAGAGAGAGAGAGAGAGAGACAAATGTGCAAACTTTCTAGTCAGCGGTTTTTATTATCTACTGATACATATAACAAAGACATTAGATAAACGGCAACACGAGCCAAACTCGTTTAAACCCGAACATAAATCAAACAGCACGAAAAATGGGACTGCTATAACAATGTTCCATTATCATGTCGAGATACAGAGACGAGTTTCCGTCCGAAAGAAAGGATAGCGAATCAGATATTGTAATGAAAAGTTACCAAGTAAAAACGTTTGCAGATGGTTTACTTGCATGTGGTTTCATACAGCTTTAATATTTCCAAAAAAGTGACTCAAAAGAATTGAAAGAGTGAGAACAGTTCTGATCCAGATCTGCTGACACATGCTGAAATAAATAAGGAAGCAAACTAACTTGAAAACTAGTTCCAGAGTAGGAAGTAAAAGTTAAGGTCTTTATTTGATTTTCCTTTCGGGTGGATGCTGGGTCAATAAATGCTTCTGCAACCATGAGAATCTCTTTACTTTACTTCATCTACTTACGTAGTTAATAAGCAAAACTGAGTATAGGCAAAGATGGGGAAATATTTGTCTTTTTCGAGTTCACGATGATCTGTTAATGTATTTTAATTTCAAGGAAAAAAAGCGATATCTTTGAACATAACGGAAGTTTCAGGATGTCTGATCTGAGTTTTGGGTAGCTCGTTGCATAAGATAACATCATAAAGGAAGAGAGAGCGTGCTTTTTTAAAATTTATATTTTGGTATAGGGAAAAATAAAACTACGAAGAGACGTCTGAAACAACTATCATACAAACAAACCACAATTTACTATATCATTGTGTATCTTGAATGTATGTCTGTGGTTCATGACGATAAACCTCACAAATATCTCACGAGGTGAAATGGACGAACAAAAATATTTCTTACAGACTAAATCTTGAATGCGCTATTTCCTACCTATACCGTCTATATTAGCTATTGTGCCGGTACTAGATGTCATATGCGTCTTGTGGAACAAGATTCAGTTTCCATCAAGCCTGTGGACGCTTGAAAGATGCAAATGCTGGAATATTTTCTTTGCGTTTGTTGAAATGTGAATGGCAGTTTGCGACGTTACAGAGGGGATGTAGACACGAACTGTCTTGGCATAGCAAAGATTCTGTCCAAGTTAAGAGGTGTTGGAATGTTGTCGATGCTTATTGTCGGTGTTGTTCATGTAGCTGTCTCATACATTCCTTCTTCCTTTACCTCGATATCATCATTCCATTAGTCATCTCCATCATTCTGAAGACGATCTGCTGGAAAACCTCATCAACAACTTGTAAAAAACTGTTGCCATGATGCCATATCGCTGGTCCTCATTGGAGCACATTAGAATACTTTCAGACTGCCTAACTGATATGCCGCGTACAGTCAGATAGTTAAATGGCGTCTTTACATTAAACCAAGTTATAGCTATGTAATGGGGCCAACCTTAGCTTTCGCAAAATGATCATTCTGCAATTAACTGTCTATCACTGGGGTCCTATCTTTCAGAGATCTTAGGTGGTTTACTGAAGTGCTGAAAGACGACGTCCTGGTTTCTGCGGGGATTTACAGTTCCCTCTGGAGCTTACTCGTATATCACACTACCCCTCTGTTCTCTCTGCAAGGCACAGTGTCATTTTTTATTAAAAGGAACGAGGCGAAAGGGTGGCAGGAGACACGGGAGACCCCTTTCCTGGAAAGGTCGCAGGGGTGACTCCTTTCCAAACCCACATGTTCCCTTTGCTTCCTCTTTAAAGGCTGTCATAAGCCATCATCTGGACGATGAGGAATGATTCCCCCCCTTTCCTTTTCGATTTTGATGCACTGGGGTTTCATTCATCCATCTTCATCTAGGTACACTTCTAGTCTCCCATTATATTATGACATGTATTTAGATTAGTCACAAGCTGTATTTCACTTCTTTGTCGGTGTCTCTTTATGTACAGTATTCTGAAGGCCAAACGATTTTCAGAATCCAACCTATTTGTTTTCATCTATCTGAGCATAAAAACATCCACTATATGCATTACAGATTTGATAAACTATGCCATTTTTAACTCGATAACAACGTTCCCTACGTGCATGTGAAAATTATTAATTCCCTAAATTACTGAGAAAGATAACGAGCCACGTGCGGAAATAAAGTCAATTAGTTCCAAAATAATACTTTCTAGGTGAAAGCTAATGGTGAGACATTCACTCTTGCTTATTTTTTTAGCAGAGACCAAAACGAGGGGGGCGGGGTATTATATCGGTGTCCACTATAAGCGAATGATATACCCATTCTGATCATGTTTAGAAGGTTATAACAAATCCAAAGCAAGGAAAGAGTCCCAGATTCAAGAGGTGGAAGACAAAGTAACAGAAATTCAGGTGCTTGCTCTATTATATGGAGTAAATGTGAGACGTGGTGGCTTGTTGGGCTGATCCATCCCTTCAATTCACCGTGCAGTGACTAAAATACTATCTGTAAAAGAGAGAAAGGGAGGACACTGCTGCAGATTTGGAAACGGAAAGAGGCAAAATAGATGGCTAGGTTTGTTTTGCATTTACCTTCAGGTGGATATAAAACAGTCTACTAGACTGCTAACACAAGAGAACAAAACTGCAATATACTGCAATTTGCTTGCAATATGATAATGTTGTAAGCAACGTAATAATCGCCAAAAAGCCAACACACGTAGGCTGTTCTAAAAGGGAAAAGGAGGATGGGTGTGGACCTCAGGACTCTTCGAACCAACAGCGACGAAGACGGACATGTTTAATTTGATCCCTGGGAATGAAGCAAATAATTATATAAGAACCGGAAGTAAACGAATAAAAAACATCGTCAAACCTATTTTCCGAAACTCAAACCCGACACACCACCAGTTGGCCTGAACGAGAGGAGAGTAAGAGAGAAAAAGGGAATATGCAGTTGCAATTCAAAAGACATCAACGCATGCATCTAAAAACCACGCGGCTCTCGCGCATATTTGGCTCCACTGGGAAAATGACCTGACAACACGAAATTAGAAACAAGTCGCGCCACCATTTTTCATGGCGGTCCTTCCAATTCCTTTGATAGGACCAGTACGATAATGGATGCCCTGGCCCTTTTTAAAAATTTCTATTGATCTTATCATGCCTTTTACCGACACACAGACGTGGTTCTGCAGCAAATTTTACCAAGAAAATTAGGTTTGTTTTCAATTGAGACTGAAAATAGTAACAGGTTATGATTTCCCCTCTATAATCATAACCTGTTGCATTTTTAGTCGCTCAACTGAAAGCAAACGCAATTTTCTTGGTAAAAATTGCGGCTGCAAAACGTTTGCGAATTAGGAATTCATTCACGTACTACACGGCGTCTTTCTTTAAAGTGATATAGCAGAATATCGGCCTGTCAGTCCCATCGTTAATTTCATTAACTCATTCCTCATTGCTGCTGAATGAACTACTTTCGATCTCCACTGGGATCATCAGATGGAATCATTTTCATTTGTAATTTAGTTTGAAGTTTATTTGAATAAATTGTTCTCAGGTGTCAAGAGCTAATTATAGATATGCGTATATTCACAGATTTGTTCATATATCTTTATACCAGAAGCAGCTTGAAGGAAAATGACATTCCCTATGCAGTCGTCAAGTTGATAGTTTGGGAGTTCATAGAATCTATTATTTGTGATTGAAAGGGCTAGAACATGTTTCCATTTTGTGCGCAATCACTGAATAGTAATCGCAACTTTTACTGTTTAACGGCCTTACGATATATCATGAAAAAGGGGGATTGGTGGGCGGGTGGGAGCCGGGGTGACCATTTGGAAGTGCTAAGCATTGAACATTGCACATAATAATGAGGATTCTTTCCATTGTACTTTCTTAGGGCCCCAGCTGCATTGCTTTCCGGCTTTTAGTTTTCATCCGTTCCCTTTTGTCTCCCTCGACTTAGCTGCCCAACTTCTTTAACTTTATAATGTCCACGTTTTCATTTCTCATAAAGAATAAATCCTCTGGGCGAGTCCTAGAATCATCTGGGAATGTAATTCGCTGATTTCATTAAACTTACTTATAACACTAACTTAAGGCTTTAACTGACGTTCTCATGGCACTAAAGTGCATCTAGGGTTTTGGCTAATAGAATGTAACAAAAAATCAAATATTTAAGAGTTATGTTTACACAAACACAGTACAGTTGATAAAAATAGAAATAAAAAGCTGTCGGTCTTAGGAGCACAACAGCAGAATTAAGGTGTTTAAAACTATTTCAGATAATGAGAAGATGCCACTATGGATAATATTCCTCGGACATTACCTTCTACGCTTTGCAATAATCCAAGGCACACATCAATGGCTAGAAAAATGTGTTACCGAAAATTTGTTAGATTTATAATGTAGACATTTCTGCAACTATTTTGCCATTTGCGCAACTACACAAGCCGAGTGCGGAAAATGTATTCACCTAGCATAGGGAGTAAGGAAAATGTATTCATCTAGCATATAGGGAGTGCGGGAAATGTACTCACTTAATACAGGGAGTGTGGAAAATGTATTCACCTAGCATATAGGGAGTGCGGAAAATGTATTCACCTAGCATATAGGGATTGCAGAAAATGTATTCATCTAGCACATGGGCACATAGAAGAATATGCGAAAGCAAAAGTAGCCATGAACGAAAACTCGAATGACGATGTGCTACTAAAAGTATGAAAACGTTCCCCCCATATCTCTGTGTCTTTCGTTCCACTCTTTTTTGAGCCCCTGAGTCCTTCGTTCTACTACAGCTGCGGGAAACTGTCGACGAAAGTGTGTGACGTACGGAAATTCTCCAACCCAGCTCAACCGAGAGACCGTCAAAATCGTTCCTATTTCCAGAGATTTTTTAATAAACAAATGCATCCGATGTGTGAACTAGATTTCGGACGTGAATCCAGATTGACGGAGTATTCCACTCCACTTAGATATATTGTCGCCGCCGTTTCTGTACTCTCTGTAGACTGGCGCCGCTGTTTTTAACTTAAATTAGGTCTAAATGCAACACTTTCCTTATGAATGTCTGCTGGACATTTTATAGGGTCTCTTCGTAATACCATTTTATAGATGTAATTATTTTCCTGAATTTTGAACCTGAAGATTTACAGTGTTACAGCCACTCCTGAACTTGATGCTTTACAAAAATATTAATCTCGTTTAAAGTTTAATGTGTCAAATTAGTATCGTAGCCTCTCTTGAACTTAATGCTTTCAAATAGTGTTACAGCTTCTCCTGAACTTGATGCTTTAAAACTGATTTAGAGCTTCTTATGAATTTGATGCTTTGAAGTAGTATGGCGGCTTCTCCTGAACTTGATGCTTTATAGTAGTATTATGGCTTCTCCTGAGGCTGAGTCTTTAAAGTTGTATTAGAGCTTCTTATGACTTTGACGGATCAAATTAGTATTATAGCAATCTTGGTCCTGACGCTTAAAAAAACCTTAAAACCACTTTTTAAGTTGGTGTTTCTTAGTATAAGTAGTCTTCTAAACTTGTTGCCTCAAAGTACTATTGTGGCCTCTCTTTACGCTATACAGTATAAACACAGCTTCTCTTGAACCTGATGCTTCAACGTTGCATTAGAGCCTCCCGAAAACATGATGTTCCAGAGTTCTACAACCACTTTTGAAGCTGGAGCTCTTTTGAACTTGACACTTTCACGTTGTATTACAGGTTCTTTTGTTTTCAACTGGTATCAGTGTCAATTAAACTTGATATTTTACAGAATTATTACAATTTCTTTTCAAGTTGATGCTTCCCAGTAGGGAAACATTCTCTTTTGAATTTGTGGTTTAAAATAGTATTACTACCTCTTTTGTAAATGTTGTTTTAAAGCAGTATTACAGTTAGCTTTAAAGTGGTACTGCAGCACCTCTTGTGTTTGATACTTTATAGTTATATAATATGAGAGGCTCTATGAAGCTTCATGATTTAAAAGTAGTATTAGAGGCTCGTTTGAACTACAAGATTCCAAGTTTTAAAGTAGTAACACGTCCTCTCTTGACCCGAACACTTCAAAGCAACATTACGTTTTCTTTTGGACTCGACTCTTCTAAGTAGTATTACAATCTCTCTTTAACCTCATACTGAAATTGACGCTTTAAATTAATATAACAACCTCTTTAAAAATGGATGCCTTTATAGAAGTATGACAGCCCCATTTGGAAGTGACACTTTAAAGTAGTATTGTAGTCTCTTTTCAACTATGTTCAATCAAGTACTGTTGCAGCCCCTTTTAAACTTGCAAGCATCGGAACACGTCAATAACTGTGTCAGGGGAACCGTTCCACCGGTGAACAGTGGAAGGAATGACCGACATAAAAGACTTTCCATGACGAGGAAAGAGCTTCCCCTTCATCATTAAATGAAAATCAACAACTGGTAGCAGTCAGCGCCGTTTTCGAGACGGGGTTTACGTTTCCAAGGACTGTTCAATTATCTCCAAACATGAGCACAAAACGTCTTTCTCCGATCGGTATTTCCAATGTCCATTCACTCTTCTCTAATTGTCAATGAGGCAACTCGTAGCCCTCAGAGAAAGATAATTGAGAGAGAGAGAGAGAGAGAGAGAGAGAGAGAGAGAGAGAGAGAGAGAGAGAGAGAGAGAGAGAGAGAGAGAGAGAGAGATCATAGAATTTTAAAATCAGGGAAATATAGCGACTGTAACTGAACAAATCATCAAGAATGGAGGAGCAGGAACGGCAACAGTAAAAGATAAATGGGGGAAGAACCGGAAGACGATAATGCGGGAAAAACAGTCTTCCAAAATTAGAAGAGCGTTCCAAGGGCCGTGAGCGGACTCATGTCCCACCAGAAGGGGCTCAATGGAGCCTCCCTTTGAAGTATTCAGGTTGGGAAAACGACCGGTGAATGGTCATGTATTGAGACTGAATGGCATTGTTAGGAGAAACGAGTTCCATTGTGATGCTCAAATTCATTTTCCGACGATCGCAAGATCACGAAACAACTGATCCTCGACAAGACCATCCTCCATTTCCTCTCGCGATGTGCGAAGATATTGGCAAACAACAAAAAGAAAATAAAAAAATAAAGAGCTTTGTCGTTCCTGCACAGACACACATTTAGACTGAAACGATTATATCTCCTCACTGAATTTATTGCTATTTCACATATGTGAATAGTAACAACGTTCATACATGCATATGCAAACAATAAGACAAATGCTTACACAACATATATCCACAACCAACCTGTTACGTAATGAGACCAAGATGGGAATACGACTCTGAAAAAAGTCAAGGAGAGAGGAACAGTAATTTCAATAGACCTTCATCCTTAATTGTGTTATATATGGACTGAAATATAAAATTTAGGCCGAAGGCCAGGCGCTGGGACCTATGAGATCACTCGGCGCTGAAAACGAAATTGAGAGTAAAAAACTTTTTTTAAAGGCATAACAAGAGGAAAACCTGGT
>NC_087212.1:46815725-46850725 GCF_015104395.2 Macrobrachium nipponense
TCTCGTCAAACTTTCCCATATGACCTTGAGAAGAAAGCGGATTACAACTTATCTAGGTTGGGCATAAGGACATTAGGGTGGGGCAGTGTAACAACTTACTGCGACACACGTGTATTTTTTGTCAGATGAAATATAATGATCTTTTATGGTTTTTCTATTTCACAGCCCATATAATGTTATATTTTCAACTTCGAGGTAATACCATGCCTCACATTATGTCCGGTATGTAATACATTATCCTGTTATCATGGTTAATTAATATGGCATCCTTACTTTACCCACTATCACCATCCCATCATGTTTAAAAGAATATAATCCATTCAGTCACTATAAATGTTAGATGTCTTTTTGTAAACATAAGAATAAAAAGTATAGTTCGTAAAAAAAAAAAAACTATATATATATATGTAGTATGTTGTATGTATGTGTATATATATCTCTATATATCTATATATATAAATATATAATAATAGATATATTTAATCTATAATATAATATATATATTTATGTATGTATGGGGATACAATCCACAATGAAGTAAAATCTTCTTGATGTTTAAAATATATATATCTTGTACAGGATTAAAGCTTTCGACCATCAACTGTGGTCTTGTTCACTAAAATGTGATATGTCACCTCAAGGAACTAACAAGTAAGAGCACAAACATTTGAAACCTAAAGTAAAGCACAACGTTTTAACCAATTTGTTTTTTCGAGCATACCGAATATGTGATCCCCAGTTCATTGACTCCGAAATAAATTTCTTGGTAGATAGTTTTACTAAACTGTGTTACCCAAAGTTTTTTATACTAAAGTCTCTATCTAAAGCTAGATCGATGTTTTACGCCACTCATGATATAACTGAAAAGGCAGATTTTAAGGCATCTCTTGCTCTTCCTTATAATAGAGAACTTAACAAATTTTCTAGGCAGCTTAAAGGAAAAAAGAACGGCTTCAAAGTAGTTTTTCAGTACAACAGTACAATCAAGAAGAAACTCATTAAAAATAACCCGGGTAATAGAGAGAATGTAGGAGTATATGTAATACCTTGTAATGATTGCAATGAATGTTACGTGGGAGAAAACGGACGTTCCATTGATAAGAGAAGGGAAGAACACGTTGCTGCTTGCAGAAGGGGAAATTCATACAGTGCAATTGCGCAACATACATGGGAGAAAAACCACGCAATAAATTTTAAAGGTACAAAGGTTGTTTTTGCATGTAACGACAGGACTTTGAGACGAGTAGTAGAAGGGGCGTTAATTTCATTAAACGAGACTTTTGCAGGAAATACTGGCATTACAGAAAATACAGCTATTTGTGAAGAGATATGTAGGAAAGGGAAAATTTCAAACTTTAGAAATATATGTGCCAATAACGATGCTGCTTCCTCTCCTGTTTACTCCACTCGGGTCATTTCTCCAACAAACCACCCAACCACCATAGAACAAGCAGTTGACAATAGAAACATTCCCCCACGAAGATCAAGACGAATTCTGGAAAGAACGAGGGCTCAACCGCCTGATCATTCATAATATGAACTAGCTTGTTACCAAACCGTTGTTTTTTCAAATGTTTGTGCTCTTACTTGTTAGTTCCTTGAGGTGACATATCACATTTTAGTGAACAAGACCACAGTTGATGGCCGAAAGCTTTAATCCTGTACAAGATATATATATTTTAAACTACAAGAAGATTTTACTTCATTGTGGATTGTATCCCCATTTACTTAGAGGTACGACATAGTACCTGGCTTCTGCATATATATATATATATATATATATATATATATATATATATATATATATATAGTATGTATATACATATATCTATATATATATATATTATATAGTATGTAAGTTGGTTAATTATGTATGTATATATATATATATATATATATATTTAACGAGATGGTCAATCTCGTTATCATTTTAAAAGGTAGCTGTGGACCAAGTGCGGCCAAAGGCAATTGGGCAAAAAACCATTCTCTCTCTTCTCTCTCCCTTCCTTCTCCTCTCTCTCTCTATCTCTCTCGCTCTCTCTTCTCTCTCTCTACTCTCTCTCTCTCGATATGCCTCCCCCCTCCATTATCTAAGGTCATCAAATCAGAGTGTGAATTACAAAAATATGCATTTATTTTAAAGCAAAGTGTTAACTGAATAACTCAGATTCTTAACAGAATGATTAAATGAAATGTTAAACCCAAAGTCCAAATAACTCAAATAACCCTCGGTAATCAATCAAACACCAACATTAGTTTAGCCATAACACCAGGCAAAGTCAACATAGTACACCATTTCTCCATAATAATCCCACTCTTCTCCAAAACAATTCCCCTCTTCCAGAATCACCTGTTAGAAGACAGGAGAACACTCTGGCAAGCACAAGAGCATAATCAAAGATCATATAAACAGAACATTTCTGAAATAAATATTCAAATACAATCCAGCCACACTTTGGCCAAAATAAAGAAAAGGCTTACCCATTTCATCACAGTTGCACTATCACTTATTAACAAACACTTTGGCAAAAGTCATCCTGGCTCTGCCTCCTCTCTGTAATAGTCTCCCCTTCATTGTAATAGAACACTTCATTATGTAGGGGGAAAAGCGAACACATACGTATGAACCCACACTCAATATTCACGCCCATAAACTGCTTGAGACCAGTTTCAAAGTTACCTCTACATCAAGCTTGCTCTCATAGCGACAGGACGAGGCACTGATTTGCTAAGACAGCACTTTTGATCACACCACCCAAAGAAAGATGCGTTAGCATTCCTAAGGCTTGTCACTCGGACCACTGTCTCAAATGATGACTCCACATGATAAGAAATGTCACAGCATATCACATCATATATTATTTAAAATATATCATAGCAAAACCACCTTTTTATGTTACACACACACACATATATATATTCAATAATATATATACATATCATACATACATAACATATATTATATATATATTATTATAATAATTTATATAAATATATACATATCTTATTACATAAATAAATATATGAAAATATATTACTATACTTATGTGATTATGGTAACATAGGACTATAAATTGGAAGGTGAGCGGTCTTTACCTTCAAGTAGACATAATATAGATAAACAAACCTATAACGGGCTAGAAAAGGTTGAGACTCGAGGGTGATTAGCACTTCTGCCATATTTTCTTAAACTCGTTCAAACGTTTCAGGGAAAATGGTGACAATTTGGTAGTTTTGGCAAAATTTTTGAGCTGCGTGGCCATTTCCTCGTGTATGGATGATTAAAGGAAGTGACAGCCAAGGGTCACAGTAATAAGAGGATTGTCAGTACAAAAGCAAAAGGAGGTATTTAATCCTAATCCAGAAGGGTGCACTTTCAGGATTAACCACGAGGTCAAGGTTAATCCAGAGAATGGATATATACGAGCGTACTGTCCAGCTATTCGCTTTTATTCACAAGTGACTTCGTTTTGAAGTAATATATGCCATGTGTATGTATGCTTACGTTTAACGTATGTACTTATATAAAAAGTATATATATGTATACATATACACATAAAAAGTATAAATACGTACACACATATATACACAAGTAAAATTTTGCATTAAGCAACTCGAAAAATGTACAGCAAGATCTAAGTATATAGCGTTTCTACGGCAACGTACGTAATGCGGTTGCCAAGTACTTAGAATTGTATCATTGTGAATATTTCAAAATGTGTTAGTGAACATAATGGTCTTAATTATCCCATTATCATATTATTTACTGATGATCTTAATGATCTCATATTCATTAGCAGTATATATATTACATATATATATATATATATATATATATATATATATATATATATATATATATACATCATATAAACTATGGTGAATAAATAACTATAATGAAAAAAATCACGAAAAAAATAATGTTTTTTGCTACAGAAGTGATTTTTTGTGATGTTCCTAACCCCACAGTTCCGAAATCCGAAAATATCTATAAACCGAGGCACATCTGGCCCTGAGAATCTCGGATAAAGGATTGTGTGCTATATAAATCAATATATATTTTTATTTTGTTCCATTTTAACAGAAACTCGTCGAAAATAAGGTAAATATACCCTTTAATAGCGGTAGGGAGACTGTCTAAGTTTGTAATGATCAAGAATATCTCTTAGTAGTTTATGAGAGTTCTTCGCTAGTAGGCAAACTGTACATAGGCATAATGTCCAGTAGGCGCACTGACCTGTAGGCACATTGCCTGTAGGCAAACGGTCCGGTTACCCTTCAGAGCAGTTAAAGAAGTTTCCTAGCAGATACTGACTTGTGGAATAATAAACAGTGGTGTCATAAATGAAAAACAAACTGACCCCAATAGAAATAAGTTACCTGATATCTGCTCATTATTACCCTTTAACGTTGCTGGTTACAGGAAAACCGGGATTCAGTACGGTTTCTTATAAACTGAGGGACTAGTTTTATGCAGTATATAAACATTCTTAATGAATGCCCAGTTGTTTCTGCGTGTAAATATGAATGACTGTAAAATAGTAAGAGATCCTCCTACTACATTTTTTTAAATCATTGATTAGAATACGGTACAATTAGCCTTCAAGGAATGCTCAGAATGCTCAATTAAGCAATTTTTATTACTTATTTACTGCGATAATTGGAGTAAAATGATCAGTTCTGAAACTAGTAAGCCATATTACGAAGTAAATTTATAACCCAGCATGCATCAAAATAACTGCAGAGTCTTTCTTGCTACCAATCTTATTTTCATGAAAGTTAAATGGAAATTCGAACGCCCGCGCAAGCTTCTGTCGAGCTATTAGCTTCGTCCTGTTTATTTTATCAACAGCTCCTTGACAATCCATGTTTACAGTATAGCTAGACACATTCCGTCTCTCTTTTAATCGGCTGAAAGACAATGTCAGGAACTCTATTTATTACCCAAAGCATACATTTCCTAGAGCCCAAAGGAAAATGGGTCCACAAACGAGTAGTAAACAGGTATATGCACAAAACTGCTATAACAACGTATCTTATTCTTCCAAATACACAAAGGAACACTCTCTCGAGCAGCAACGAACAAACAAGCATCGCCATCCGAGCGAGCGGCTGCCTGAATCTAAACACTGCCCACGAAGGATAAATTTCGCACAATTGGTGCAGTCTCTGAAGACAGCATGCGTTTAACGCCGCATGAAAATGTAATCGGCCGAGCTGCAAGCAAGGGAAATGGTCCTCCAGTTATAATATCTCAAGAAGGAAACAGCGCGCGTGAGATTATGCCTGAGCTTCAGCACTGCTTGCTTATCTCCAAGATCCATAATCAGTGTGTTTAAATGGAATCCTGCAGGTAGCTCAGCTCGACAGGCATAGCAGGTGGCCGGGTACAGCTGGCAGCTTATTTCCACAATGAAACTGAATTTCGTAACATCGGGAAACAGAAAATATGGATTTATTCTGTTTTCATACTGAATGAATAATATCACATGTAACGATATTATTCAACTTGATTAGGACCGATTCTATTTACAAATAAAATTGGTTCAAAGGGATCAGTGTTTAGTAGTACAGCAACGTAAAATACAACATTTAATAGTCAATTACTTCTCAAGAACAAGAGATTTACTGAAATGTAGTTTAAGTGAAATAACTAAATCAAACCAGAATTCGATATAATCGGAATAAAGCAATTCGAATTTTGAAACAAATAGGAACATATAAAGTTGTCTGCGTTTTCCAAAACGTAAACATGGAAAAGGACTCACTTCATTCTTTACAGCAACTTACATCAGAACTTTCCGTTTCTCTGTAAAGATGATTGCCTTGTGAAACTCCCTCGACCACACAAAACAAGTTGGCAAGACCAAGTCATCAATCCTTGAGCCGTACAAGACAGCCAGACAGACAAACAGACAGACCAAGCGATTACCCAGGACGTCACTGAAGCCATGTTTTGCCAGCGTCCAAGATGGATGAGGCTGAACCCAGGGAGCTAAATTATTGAGAAAACCAGCTTCCAGGAAACGAAGCAGTACTGGAAAACCAAGGAAAGACATGGCCCACAATGCATAAATGCTGCCTGTTTACCAGGAACCCCAAGTCAGGTCAAATTGCACTTGCATTAGGTTCTGAAGTTGATGATTAATGTAGGTTTACTTTATCATTTAATATCTACTCAGGTGAGAGGTATGACGCCCTTCTACGGCAAAGGGCCTGTTCAAAAGGAACGCGATTTTGATATAACCCAGCTGAACATTCACTTGCATACGCAAGACTAGAAGCGATATTAAAAACATACTCACATAGATACAAATATTATTTATATATATATATATATATATATATATATATATATATATATATATGTATGTATGATGTATGTATGTGTGTGTGTGTGTATGGCCGTTTTCTCCCTAGATATTAACTAATGTTGTTCTATAACCATCCCAAGGGACCCAATTTAACGTTTAGCTCAACATGAGACGCACCCACACAAATGGTACGTGACCACATCGCTCCACCCTTGCATGGGATTCGAACCCAGGTCCTCGCCCCAGTAAGATTTGTGTTAAGCAATACATCACGAGACGCTTGCATATTACATCGAATTACAGTAGTCATGTCGTGAATGCTACTGTTAAAATCCAATGTTTATCTGTCAATAAAAAATGCCAGTGACTCCTATTATAGAAAAGTCACACCTGGGGGGACAAATGGCACCACGGCCGCCTTTCTTTGTAAGCTAATATTTTCTTTCTCTACCTTTTTCTTAATATCTAGGTACAATAGTACTATGTAGACCATTGGTGTCTGCCGTGGCAATGAAAGTTAGTAAGACAGAAAAGAATCCTTTGCCTTCGTCAGATCAAACTTTCGTTTTGCAGCAGATGCCACGTCATGGATGTCTTGTCTGGAAAGACGTTTATTCATGGATCGATGCTCCTGACCAGTTCTGACACCAATTCTCCCTCATTAAGAGAGTGACAGACTGGGCTCAGATCTAGATCTTCCATAATTTTTCTACAACAAATAAAAAGTCTTGAAGGCTAATCAGTTCCAATGGATGAAATTTTCTCTTCTTTTATGAATAAATGTGTTGTTCCACCCACAATATCCAACTCCCCCCTCCCACCTCTCTCTCTCTCTCTCTCTCTCTCTCTCTCTCTCTCTCTCTCTCTCTCTCTCTCTGAGAACTCTTAATGAATTTAGCTGATGGGGCCAAGCTCATGGAATCTTTGCTATCAATTCTTCGACTGAATACATCGTCGTGTTAAAGACTAATTAATACAATATCTATAACATGGAATATCTCTCACCATGATTTTGTAACTCATTTTCTTAGACTAGAAATTGGGTGAGGGAGATCTCGCTCATGTGTTTCCATGACAAGGTATTAGAAATTCTGATACGAAAAGCTCTTATAAACGCAGCGTAATATCGCAAGATATTAACACTGCCCTGACTGATGGCATACCCTCGCTGACCAACGAATAGGTTGGGGGGAGGGGGAGGCGGGATTTGCCTTATTGTTTTCTTTAAATAGGTTTTCGAGATAAAGAGGAGGTGTTACTAAGAATGCTTGGTTGTTACTGTTCTTGAGATCATTTGTTACGTCAAACGAAAGTAGACACTGATATGGATTTGTTTAGAAATGAGAGATTAAGTCAGAATAAAAACAAAGTTGAAGAAGGTGGACATGTAGACTGGGAGGTACCAAAGGAAACGGAAGATAAAGCTAGAAAACAGTGCACTTGGGTGTATTGGCTGCAAGATGAAACAGTTCTCATTTATAGTGTGCCACGCAACGTACACTACTCTAAACAGTGCTACTCTAAGGGCAAGGAATGCCACAAACGTCTCGAAGAATTAACTAAGAGTCCCACCGTACTCAGTGAATGGCTGAAGTGTCGACAGTGAAGAATGAAGACGAATTCTCTTTTCTGAGTAAAAAAAAGAAAAGAAAAGAAAAAAAACCACTCGTTTTCACGCAACCTATGACGATAACCAACTCAAACATGATTGCAAACCTGAAATATCCAGTGGTTCATGAACAGAGGCAGTGGTGAAGGAAAATTTTCTTTCAGAGATCTTGGCATTCGTTTTGATGTGACATATGCATCCAAAATTAAGATCAAAATCGAAAAATAACAGAAAGAGAGAGAGAGAGAGAGAGAGAGAGAGAGAGAGAGAGAGAGAGAGAGAGAGAAAGGTTGGTGGTTAATCCCGTCGATGCCTTCCTATTCCTAATTATTAACAAAAGAATATATTAGACAAAACATTGATCATTTACATATGTTGTTTGTTTTCTATCTTTATTGATTTCACCCATCACAGTCGATTGTTCACCCTTTACAACTTTCACAGACTTCACAGGCCTCGCCAGGGATGGGGGTCAGAACTGAGAGAGAGAGAGAGAGAGAGAGAGAGAGAGAGAGAGAGAGAGAGAGAGAGAGAGAGGGGGGGCGCAAGTAATGAAGCCTGATGAAACGGGTAATACGATCTTAGTCAAATCCGACTTCGGCGAAGGTTCTATTGAAATACAAAAATGAGATCCGATTCCAGCGACATCCAAAGAGAGGTGGCGCCTACTCTCGTTAAATCGGGACAAAAGCAAAAATTGACAAAAGTTGAAGACTAAAGGAGGTTAGAGACGAGTTAGGTAAACAAGGCAGCAGCCTCTCAACATCATGAGTTCTAACGCAAAGTTAACTTAGATTACACAAGTTAGGAGGATCAAAAGACCTAATCAGAAGTGATGGCATGAAACAAGAAATGACAGAGAGAATTAAGCAGATGCTTTCATCAGGGAGATGAAAGGCAGCCGACTTTATTAGGGAACTTTACACTAATGACTACAAAAGGAGAACACCGTCAAATATCAGGCAGCAATTAGTAGCCAAATCTAATATCCGAAATAATGAATGAAGATGCTATTAGGAAATCACATCTCAATCAATAAATGTGATGGCAACTTTAAATCTACTAAATAGTCCAGCAGCTAGCAACAGAACTTCATATGTAAAACGTGAAACAGTAAGTTTCAATCTACACGAGTCACAGACAGCAGCTTAAAATGAAGGAAATGGCCAAATCAGCATTGAAAGACAAGGCTGGGTAGATGATCAGAGCGAATGTCTTCAACAGACTAATGACAGAGGGCGTTCGATAATAATATAGAATAAATACACGTAAGTCAGTTTTCCACATCAGCTGCAGGGTATTTTGTAACCTAGAAATTGCACCTGTCTTTTCATAAACCTACAAAATGATTTGATTCCCCTAAAATACAGAAATAATTACTGCTAAAGTAAACCGACAGTTTTGCATAAGAATATTCTACATTCACACACACGCACCGCACACACACACACACATGCACACACGTACATATATATAATATATATTTTTTTTAAATATTATATATAAAATTAATATAATATAATTATAATATATATGGATATAAAAATATATATATAAATGACTTATATAAAATATATATAAATATCTATATATAGTATATATATTAATATATTTATATTATATATATAATATATATATAAACTTATATATATAATATAATTAATATATATATGTATATATTTATACTAGAATATATATATAATATAAATATTAAATATATATATAATATTATAATATATTTATATTATATATATAGAATAACTTGATCACGAAGTATATAAAACGTGATGCTACGTATAAATAAAGGTTTTTTGCCACGAAGGAAAAAATGAAAAGCGAGAAAGTCAAGCACTTTCAGTCTAGTGCGACCCTTTACTCAGGCACAGCTGTGCCTAAGTAAAGGGTCACACTAGACCGAAAGTGCTTGACTTTCTCGCTTTTAATTTTTTCCTTCCTGGCAAAAAGCTTTATACATACATACATATATATATATATATATATATATATATATATATATATATATATATATATATATATATATATATATATATATATATATATATATATATATATATATATATATATATATATATATATGACTCTTAAAGGGCTATGCTCTCGGGGCCGTTTTCTTCAATGCATTCTCGAAAGAAACGAAACCCCATGACCAAAGGGCAACTGATAAACAACAGCTTTATGGAGGACTCAACTACAAATCCTGTCCTGTCAAAACAGTAGTTAATTAGTTCACAGAACCGGCGCGATTGCATACGCCGAGAAGGTCCTTTTTTAATTTCGTCATTAAAAATTCTGGGTACTGCAAAAGATTCTATAGAAATTCAATCAATAATCATACAAATCAGGACAAGATAATGCAATCGTAAAAATTCGATAAAACAAAACATTCTTCAAAATCTCTGTCTGTCTCTCTCTCTCTCTCTCTCTCTCTCTCTCTCTCTCTCTCTCTCTCTCTTCTCTTCTCTCCCGTTCTCTTCTCTCTCTCTCTCTCTCTCCCACGAACTCAAAACAGCAACATGAAGATATTGTAGCGCCCTCTGCGTTCCCCCCTGAAAAAGGAAACCTATCAAAGGATGACCTTCAGCACAGCCCCAAAAGCTGCCCTCCAAAATTCCTCTGGGAACGAACATATTTTGTAGGGTTCGAGGCAAAGAGCAAAAAGTTATCTCGTGTGTGCTGTTGTTTTAGTTTATGGGTTTACTTTCAGGCCTTAAAGGAGGATTTCTGGTGTGCTTAGTTAAATGCTTCCACAGGGAAAAGAAAAACTAAACCTCTCTCTCTTTCTCTCTCACCCACAATAACATACTACACACACCGACATTATTACATAAAGTCACTTTAAAAATTACGTGAAGTGGAAAAGATTGCCGAGTACATCCACGATATCAATTACCTCATAAACCAAAAAAAAATACGCGGCATGGCAAATTAAAATACACATTAATCTTCCCCTTAGCTGCTAGAACTTTAATAACTGAATCAAGATCATTGAATAAAATCTTTATTAATTTTCAAGAGTAAACAAAAAAGCATACCTTGGTTCCTTGCTTCAAAAGTGATAAATATAAGGATAATGTATTTTTTCTGGAGATTCAAGGGCAGAATTATATCGACAATCAATAAGCTATGACCGTTCCTCAACTCCAATAAAATGACAACCTATACCATAGTAAGTCTAAGCCATTACCGTAAAATGTTGTCAGATTTTCATCGTTGGCACTAAGTCCATAGCTTTCAGGTGATAAGTCACATCATACCAAAACATACTCTCATAGCCTGCTTACTCAGGATCCTGACTTATTCACAGTAGTAACAGTACCCTTACCATAAAAAAAAAAAACACCTAGTATGAGAGATGGTCGAAATAGCAAGTTTAGATTTGGGGAAATTTCATGTACCGACCCAAAGATCAGACCAAGGTACCTTCATTCTCAGTACACATTTAGCGTCGATGATGAGAGAGGTTGGCAGAACAAAACAACGACCCCGACTGGGGATTAAGGCGAGAAGAAGGAAAAGAAGGTGAGAGAGCTTCACCCACAGTTGGACAGCGGCAAGTTTAAACCATCGCTGCTACAAAAACATAGATTATTATGTACATACACTTTACGTTGAATTACATACGTACTTTTAAACTTCACAAATTACTTTTAAAATTCCCAAATAACTCACCTTGCCAGAGTAATAAGCTGACACCATTTTATCATGGTCTCACATAATTTCTGACTATTCAATATTTCTGGTCTAACTGTCCCTCACTGACACTTAATTATGACTAGACTTGTAAGTCAGTTGCAAGTTTGGAAATGAATGACTTTTGGGGATGTGGTCGGGACCGAAGCTACAATCAGTCATTTTTTGTTTCATGAGAGAGAGAGAGAGAGAGAGAGAGAGAGAGAGAGAGAGAGAGAGAGAGAGCACCTTAATTTGAGAGCACCTTAATTTAAATATATGTAAAATCCGCGTACATTTTGCCAAAGCATTTTTGCAAAATACCCCCAAACAGGCACTAGCATCGGAGATAAATTAGTAAAATGCCTTGTGATAAAAGCTTGAAAAAAAAAAAATGTCCTCTCGCTCCAATCTATGTCCTTCCGCTTAGTCATCAGTTTTAAAAGAAGATTAATTTCACCGAACACCGTCAATGCTTCAGGCACTAAGCCTCGTCAGACGATGATCTGGTAAAACCTATTTGTCAGCGGCGCTGATGCAAAATGCAATCTTTTTTGGAACTTGGCGAACGCGAATAAAAACGCTTAGCATAAGCTGGTCTTTGTCGCTTCGCCCATTTGTTTAATTTTACCTTTTCTTCCTCCACTTTCTGTTGTTCTTCTCCTCACTTTGAAGAGAATCGGACGGAGAGAAAATGGCTACATGTATGATTATGAAGGTGATCGTACTTGGATGATTTTAATCTTATGTATAAGTGTCTATTATAGTGTCCTTTACCAAAACGACCAATGAGTTTTAATGGATCAATAAAATATATATATATATATGTAACTCTTTTCCGGGTATACTTGGATCAAACCCAACCTAAGAAAAATAAATAAATAAAATAAAAATATAAACTTTCAGGCAAATTCTTCGATAATCAGCGTCAGAATATTTTAATTTTAGTGCAGTGACCGAGACGTCCATGAGTGAAGGAGGTGTGAGAACAAATTATCAAGAAGATAAAGAATAAAGCTCAGAATTCAGCATCCTTGAAGTTTATTTTTATGAGTTTCCCATATAGAAATTTAGCGGAAATCGGTCCTCAATTTTTGCAGAAAAAATTATATTCTGTTGGACGATTCCTGGACAGCATATCTATTTTGCCTACCATAAAATGGACAAAATGTTTTACCAAAACCAAACTGAGGTATGAAACTGGGAAACAGCAAACATTGATTCTATATGCTGAACCTGGTTCATAGACAATCCACCTCAGATTCTCCAGGAAGTCCGTAACACTTACCGCCATCCAGTTTAAAAATACACAAAGTAAGTCGATAACTGGTTCAACATAATACCAGTGAAAACTTGAAATATTAAAAGCACTTGAAAAGCGACTCGCTGTGATTGTAGCAATGATATGGCGAGTATTTGTTCAATGAAGTTTGATAAATATCCATTTTCAGCGGAATCATGACCAATGATGAGATTTCCCGGTAACTTGCAAGAGGCCGTGTGAATAGTTTACTGATAATTTACAAGTGGCGCTGCAATACGGATTTCCGAAAATTGGCAAGTGGCTCCGTAAATACCGACTTCTGGAAAAATAAGAAAAGTCGCTCTTGGATTCCTCGATCTTGTTATGATGCTGTGGCCGAGACATGTCAATATTTCACCAGTTAAAAACCACGTCTATTTTGGTGCAAACACGCTAAATAAAATTCCCTAGTTTACGAGAACGCCAATGACTTTGAAAGATAGTGTGGCATTTTATTCTAAAGTGTGTTAAAGGGCTAGCTTTGTTTCCTACGCTTCCTATTTGTATCGTTCAGCGAAAACAGAAAGGATTTTAACACGTTATCTGACGTCATATGACCCGAGTCCTCAAAACAGCACCTGGAATTTCTAAGAAAAGACATTTAACATTTCAGATTTTAAACGCGCAAGAGCAAATATGACGAAAAACTACATTTGACCTTTCGAATTTGAAATGGTGAAAAGTACAGATCAAATCTGACAGCGTCGGAAGTCTAACAAAGGGATTACTCTGGTAAAACTAAACATATAAAAAATCACTTTGCTTCGTTGTGTAATCAACGCACTCTGGACCGCGGCGCTGCTGCCTCCCCTACCCTCCCGATTCCCTACCAAACCCACCCACACCCGGGGCTGGTAAACAGGTTTTCAAGAGGAGGGTGAATGCCTTACCTATCCTCCCATACCTCTAGCTACCCCATCCAACCTGGGCCGGACAAACAGGTTTGCAAGGGGAGGGTGGCTCTGTCATGTCTCCCCCTGATGTTAACCGGGTAGGACAAACAAGATTCACTCAGATTTTATGATTAAAGATTGTAACAGACTCCAGGAGCATAATTTCAGTAGGCAATATTTTGATTCATTTCATTTATTATTTTCCGTTGCACCGGATTCAGCCTGTAACGCGTGAAGGAGAAAATAGCTGTTCAGTCAGCTGAGCGGCAACGGTGACAAAGTTTTAGGAAAAACATTTCGGATACATTGTTTCGAATAAGCGAGTCTATTTCAACCAGATTCACGCTGCAGAACTTTGGTGGTAACGATGAATTCCTTTTTTTCTAACTATCGTAAAAGAGGCAGAGAGAGAGAGAGAGAGAGAGAGAGAGAGAGAGAGAGAGAGAGAGAGAGAGAGAGAGAGAGAGAGAGAGAGCAATTTCATACTGCTGTTGTCAAAAGCACAAAATAAAACTGGTGGGTTTAGAGGAGTACCGCGACTTTCAACGAGAATGCAGCCTAATTAGGAATAATGACGGCTGGGATAATGTCATGCACTCGGCTTAAAGATGCAGTGAGGCTTTCGGAATGTAATATGGAAGGCTGAATTTTTAACATGGATTTGGATAAGCAACGCCAAATGCGAAGTATCAAGAGATTTTCCATGTTACTTGAGCCGTTTTAAAGCTTCTACAACTAAAAGTATTATTATTATTATTATCATTATTATTATTATTATTATTATTATTATTTTATTATTATTATTATTATTATTATTATTATAGATAATAATTAACAGTAACAGCAATTGTTATAATGTACAACAATGTAAACGGGAATTAACTCCTATATATGACTGGGACAAATTATGGAAGATACAGAGACGCAAGCACACCTTAAGGACCTATAATTAAATAAGTTACACACTGAACATATCTTTAAAAGAGGCAGAAGTGGAAAAAAAGGCAATATATAAATATGGGATTATTAATAATGTCTCGTATTAAGATGGAAAATCTATTATGGCCCCCGTCCTTACAGTAGAGCGAAATACACTGGGAAAATACTATTAGAAATCTGGGGAAAATAAGTAGAGAAGAGGGTAAACACCTCGAGTAATTCAAGGATAATCTTTTTTGTGAACGTATTCTTCTCTTTTATGTCAGAACTTTACTCTGGTGCATTTTCAAGGTAACGTGAAAGGAGACTGGAAGACACTTTCACTTGCATTTAGGTTGACAGAATACTGTATTCTTAGAGCAATTCGAAATTGTCAACACGGGCACAACGAATGACTTCAGGAAGTACATAATGACATTGCAAATCCAAAGTAAGTTAGAACTTGCGTTTAAAAGATTCTTAACAAAAAGAACTTATTCTGTGGCGAAAGCGCAACTGGTGGGATAACCTCCCACCAACAAATTATCAGGGTTCTGAAAGGCCGCAGAGCGGAACTCGTTGACTTTCACCGGGACTTTTGTGCACGGGGCTGGAAGGGTTTCTATAAAGTAAAGGTCGGTGTTAGTCCGTTTTCCAATCTCATCTTGTTATTCAGTCACTGTGGTTTATTATTCTATATAATTCTTTACAACACCCAAAGAACTGCTGCAATTTACAGATCGCGTTGCATGTAAGTGGTTTGTTATTTTTATCTCAAGTGGCACTTGATATTCTATTATTAATAATGAGGTTCTTCGCATCCTTCGTGGTTATGATATAATCTAGAAGCTCTCCATATCCCGAATTTTGAGAGTAACCTAGACAGTTATTACACTTCATGTTTATAGTTACCTCGAATCTCCTACCTTTATAACTTCCTTCTGCTAACTGGCCCCTGCGGAACCTTTATCTATGGCCAGCGGGAAAGTTATGCTCTTGATATGGTTGCCGGTCCCGCGAGGGGCCTGAGATGTGGAGAGATATCACGAAAATTGTCGAGGATACAAGAACAGAACGGAGAAAATTTCGATTTTGCCTAAAAAGTTGCACGCCACCAACTGTCATAGAAATAACTGTATAAACTTCACTAAATTAATTCAAACTATAAGTTACGCAAAATGTGCGGCCAATATATATGGTAATGAGAGAGAGAGAGAGAGAGAGAGAGAGAGAGAGAGAGAGAGAGACTCAACTAGCTCCGAACTCGAATTGTATCTCACTGAAGCCCAAATTTCAATATGAAATAAAAAAAAATATGCATCTATCAGGTGACCACAAAAAAAGTAAGTTATTTTTTCGAAAAGGTGCATAAGATATCAACATGGCATGAGGTTTTCCAACAGGTTATCATTTTAAAAAGGAGAGCAGTTTAAGGGCACATTCTAGCTGCCCTAGAGTCACTAACCCTCGTCAGATGATCTGTTAAGCCTACTGAAAGTGCTGATGAAGGCTAGGGGTCCGTTCTTTGAGTTTTCTATAGGGAACTTCATAATGGAAAACTTGCTGATAAAAATAAGGGAAAAGAATTTGAGATGTAAAATGGATGGGTTCCATCACGCAAGGTACCGTTAAGCCCCTAATCGTCCCTGCTCGACCTGTTCGAGAATTTTAAGTTGAGCTGGGTGCGAGAGAGAGAGAGAGCTACGTCACCTGGTAGTGGGAAGAGAAAGAGGACTGATGAACGCCACACATGAGATTATTATTCCAAACATGAACGAATAAGGGCAGTATGAAGCTTTAGTTTACAAGTATGCCAATGGAGATTTATCAAATTGAATAATTCGGTGTCTCCAAGGAAAGTTTGAAATGATTTGGACACATCCAATGTTGACAGAATTAAATTCAATTATATTTTCTTAAAAAAGGATAGTAATAACTGAACTTTGGTTAATGGAGGTGCCTCTCCACAACCTTCAAGAAAAGGAGTCATTATATCTGGATTGCAAGCATAATGTTATTCATTCAATTTCTGTTCTCAGCTATTCTGCTACTACAAAAAGTATACAAAAAATCATGGAGACTAAGAGCGCTTAGAGATAATAAGCTACTCTCAGAGAAATAATTAAAGAAAGTGATAGTCTGAACAGGTGAAAAGCACTTAAGAAAATATTTTCCTAATCGGAAAATGAATGTTTCTCTGAGTCCTGAGGGATATTTCCCACCTGGATTGGTCCGACTGTACAATATTTATTATATTATGATACAACATTTTGCTATAATCTCTTAGCAATGTACGAAAAAATTGCATGATTTAATCGAAGTGGAAGCTGTGACGTCAACGTTTTCTAAACTTTAGACATGAGGCACCGAATATACCCATTTGGCACGAAGCTTGAAACCCCCTTCCGTTGTGCAGTTTCAAGGGTAATTATGTCTCTAGTTTTAGTTACTTAAAAAAAAAAAAAAAAAAAAAAACACGTTGCGGGGGAGAGGGAGCGGGAGGGATGTGTCCATTACCATTTCACTGCATTCAAAAGCGCAAAATAAGTCCGGCTTATTTAGAAATGCGACGGCTTTGAAAGAGAATACAGCGTTGTTGGGAATAATGAATTCTGGTAAATTTCAGGCACTCAGCTTAAAGATGTAGCCACGCTTTTCATTCAAATGTAAGACTGAATGTTAATTTCATTTCCATTTTATTCAAATGTAAGAAGGACGCTAACTTTGTTTCCAAAGTAATTTACTTCCGCGGTTCAAGGGAGAACCAGAGGCAAACGATGAAAAGATTTTAAATGCAGTCTGTGATGCTACGCTGTTCTGTGCGATACTGGGAACAGGTTAGGGTGCCTGGGCTTTGCTTTTTAGAACTATGAAAGTACTTCAGTAAAATTCAGAGATGTTTTTTTCCGTTGGAATTTGCATCTGAGTCGAAATTATTTCGTAACGTGAAAGGCTTCGAATTAGAATTAGTTACACAACGAATTTATATTAAAAAAAGTAATTTATCGGGAAAAAATTAAATTTTAATATGAGCGAAAAAAGTAACACAACTATAGATGCCGAACTACAATATGTCTGGCTCACCAAGAGAGACTATCCAAAAGTATGAAGGGAGGAATTCCAATTGTAGAGATTCTGTTAAAACTTGTGGAATTTGATCGACATCTCAAGGGTTTAATAGTCAAATCTCACAGCTGACACAAGTGCACTAGTTGTACCAATCAACTTTGCCGGGGAAAGATAAAAGTCCGCTATATATCACTAAAGTATTATCCATATATCTTTTAATAAATTCCGTTTAAATGTCCCTTCCTTGTATAAGTCGAGATAAAATGGGAAGTCTTACACAACAATGATTCATTCTTGATTCAGCCCTAATATGGTGGGTGTGGAAGGAACGGACAAAAAAAAAAAAAAAAAAAATGAAAAGGTGAACTCCTATCTTAACATTTCAAGAGATATTAGAGAATTTGAAATTATTCCATCGGACAACAGCAAGCATCTCTTATGAAAGATGAAGAAACTGAGACATATCTCAATCACCTGAAAAGCTAAATTATCTATGACCACAAAATATTATTAAAGAAATGATACACCGGTTATAGAAGGGGAAATGGATGGCTAATTCCTGAAGAAAACATCAGTCCTCATAACTACGAGGCTGAGTCTCAGACCATTATACAGTCATCAAGAAAATGCAAATGACCCAACCCAATTCTACGTGTCTTCAATGAGAACTGGTATTTTGATCGCTTTCGCACAGCTCGGTTCGGTTCTCATCTTAAGGATTTCTGTCCCGGGGGATCCACTGCTTATACAGTGAGGGAATCGACGCTACTACCCCTTTTCCCCTCATTCCATGTTTTTGCCCCCCCCCCACCCCCCCCCCCCCCCCCCCCCCCCCCCCCCCCCCCACCCCCCCCCCCCCCCCCCCCCCCCCCCCCCGAATAAGCAGCATTTAAATGATTCTTCCGAAATTAGTCTTTTTTAGGACATGGAATAGGTCTCTAACTTTGTTTTTAAAGTAGGAAAAATGCAAAGGGATACATTATATATATATATATATATATATATATATATATATATAATAATATAATATATATATATAAATATATGTGTGTGTCTATGTCACACAGTGCTACTTAAAACCAAACAACATTGCCAATCAAAGGTTATAAAACCTAGGGGAATACTGAAATTTACAAAAGTATGGAGAGTCTTTAAAAAATAAAAAATAATTCCATACAGCAAAGTAAGTACTGTCATCGAGTAAATATGTGAAACGATAGTTTACAGAACGTTATAACTCCAACTGAGAGGAAGGACACATTATCCGAAGAAGTCATAAGGACGAGAATATCGATTATATATACTGGTGCTGCTTCAGTTCTGTCGGGAAGGCAAACAAAGGCACAAGCAAAGCCAATGCATGAGCAAGCGGGGAATAGAATCAAGAGCACCACAACCACTGATGGGGAAGGGAATAGACTTACACCATCAAGAACGAGATATGTTAAGCAATTATCTGACTAGGCTACTTCTGCTTTGGGATTCACAACGTACTTCTGTTAAACCACTCTTTTTAAGAGATAAGTTTATCGCATCTTTCGTAGATAAGCCCATTCTTCTTCCTTCCTTTTCTGTTTTTCTTGATTTCTCGGGTTTTGGGTTATAAGAGAGGATTAGTTTTACCATCCGATTGGTATTTGTAGTTATAGTGAATAAATCATTTAATAATTTTACAGAAGTTAGTTTGTAACGAGACAGGATTGATGTGAATGAGATGAGGATGTTGAGATGGCAATGTGGACTTACTAAAAAGGATAAAGTTAGGAACGAACATATTAGAGGCACTCTCAAAACAGCACCAGCTTCAAACAAGGTGAGGAAAAGTAGACTGAGATGGTATGGACATATAAAGAGACGAGAGGAAGACCATCCGATGAGGAAGATGATGGAGATGGGACTACCAGGTGGGAAAAGGTTAGGAAGACCAAAATTGCGCTGGATTGACTGTGTGAAGAGAGATATGAGGGAGTTGGGGTTGATCGAGGAGGATGCGCTGGACCGAAGGAGATGGAAGGATGTGTTGAAGGACCATTACAGTGACCCCAAATAGGGACAAGCTTGTAGAGAAAGAAGAAGATCTAGGCAGCGGACAAGGACGTCAATTGATTCAACTCCAAATAATTACCATATGTGGTCCTTAACCGATGCTACCTATAAAACAAAACTTTCCTTTAATGCCGTGCTCAGTGAGTGTTGTATCTACCTCCTTCTCTGAATCGCCATAATAGACAGCAGCTACCATTCATGTAATGTCCCTCCACATAAATTTGAAATTAATGGAACCGTTCCTATAAAATCTGGTGAAATAAATTCCCATCAAGATGACAAAAACGTTTTCAGCAGTTCAGTTGGTATCTGGGTCAACGACAAAATCCAGGAAGTCTCATTAACGGAAATGTCGAGATGACAACGAGCGTTAAATGAGACATGAAATTTGAAATTCCCCCCAAATGTTTTCCATACAGTAACTACATCAAGTGACGCGGGTTTCCCCCCTGTCAAAACCAGGTTAATATTTCCACCCGAAATGCAATAGATTGTTTCTCAGACAGCAAATCTCGTGACTTAATTTATGTGATCTAAATGCAGATAAAAAGTTGAATACTTCAAAGCACCTGAAAGACCCGGCCCCCTTTTTTTCTTTCCAAATAGCAAACAGGAAATACTCGAACGTATCCAGCAAGAGATTTCGGAAATTTGGGATTGGTTCGATTTCATTATTGTCTGATAGGTAACATTTGCCGCTTCCAGTCTGCGATGTCCGGACGCGTAACCCTGCGTGAGTCGAGTCAGGAATAACGGTTCATTTTACGGAAATTCAGAAGAAACGATCCAGAGTATAAATGCCTCCACCACTCTTTAAAAACAAGGTTCGTGATGCACTTCTTTAATCGTAATGATGATGAGATCCTTATTTTACATCCACCCCATCACACACACACACATACATACACACACACACACACAGAATACATGTGCCATTTTCCATGTCGCCGTATCTAAAAGCCTAAAATAAAACTAGCTCGTTCAGAGGAATACCGCCACTCTGAATGAGAATGCGTGTAATTAGGGATAATGAATTCAAGGATTATTTCGTGCATTAGCTTAAAGATGTAGTGAGGATTCTTATTCATATATGGATGACTGCCGGCCAACTTTTTACATACATACACACACACACGTACATGCATGCATGCATATATATATATATATAAACAAATGAATAGCTGCGAGATTTCAAGTCTGTTTAAAGCCGTCGAAGTCCTTTACACAATTACAAAGGTCCTTCTCCATTACAAATTCGACAACAGTCAAGTTTAAACGTCAGCTTTTCTCTCAGCAGATGAGAAAGAAATCCTGCAAATGAATTGTAGTAAAAGCAGGCACTGACTGAGAGGACACAGATACTGTCTAACTGAAATGTCAGAATTACAGTTTAGAGTAAGCGTCAAAAAATGCTATATTTAAAATTGTCAAGCAAGAATAATTACTCTAGTTAAAATACAGGGTAACTGATATCTTTTGTGCTAGCAATCAGACAAATCAAACGCCTGTATCTGTTACAAAATAAATAAAATACATCACGACTTCAAATTATCAGTATTGTAGATATAAAAAATATAATTTGGTAAAAGAAAAAAAATATATTGATAAGGCCAAAAAATTGGAAATCGACTGGCAAATGAACTTAAGTAGCTGTAACAAGAATATAGTTAAATTTATTCATTAATATGTTGCTTACAGAGGTTAGACTTGACAATATTTATTAGCTCACATTCTTAAGAGTAATTAAAAAAAAACTATACAATTCGTCAAGAAGCAATGATAATTTACGTAATAAGTAGCAAGGGTTTTTGAGTTTACAAATCTATCATGTGAAGCAGCTTTACAGATAATGAAGATAACTGTACCTTTATTCCACTCACCCTCCATTATGGCTTCCCCAAATAAAAAAGAACAAAATTAAATCTGACCGTCTAGTGGGATATCATGGCTCTGAATGGGCATTCAACGTAATTACGAATTAGGAATTCAGAGATAATACTGTGCGGCCCACACTCCACTGCCGCACCTCAGTTTAGTCGCCACTTAAGACCCAGCCTCCCTTCCCCGGTCAATGGTTACGTCTACACCTGTCTTACACAGGTGTAAACTGTTGTTAACTTGGATATTCTTCGACAGCTGGAAGTTTTGGAAGATTTTGAAAGTGTTCGCGAATCTGCCTCGTTCTAGGAAAAGAAAAAAAAAACGACTGCCACCTAAAGGTTATTATACCGAAGAAGTTCGCCCTTCTCCGGCAAAGAAGAGCTTAGGAAACAAGCCAACACCTGCTGAGTCTCCCTCAGCATTTTTCCCTCGCCTCCTTTTTCTCCCTCCGTCCTACGACGTTCGTTTCGCTTCCTCCTCCTGACCCTCATACCCTGGAACCCTCACCCCTTCCCCTTACAGTTTTCAGCACAAACAAATACCCATCGCTGCCGGAATTTCGTATGCTACCATACGAAGGACGGACCTCCTATGCTGCATTAGTTCCGTAATGAGAAGAGGGGCTCCAACATTGAAATCACTGAAAGAGTAAATCACCGAGGAAAATGCAGTGTAACACCGAAGGACCGAACAAAATCGTGAACAGAAACTCAAATACTACAGTCCTTAGAGGACTTAAAAATACTGGCAGAACAGTTCTCCTCGCAAGACATACGCAGCTACGCGTCTTCCTTTCAGTCGAGGTGAAAGCCCCACTTTTCCTCCAACTAAACGTATTTCCTTTACCTCCATCAATCCTTACCCTTGAAAGACCAACGTTTCTTTTATCATCATAATGATCCAGTAAATAAAATACGATGTGATAACTCCGTACATATTTTCAATTTTCTGCTTTTTCTCATGCGTCAAAATTTTTCCAGTTGTCTTTACTGGCTATCCACGACTCGCTGAGGCTTAATGTTGGCTCTTTTTGTTTTTCTCCTTCCAACGCCACCTGAGGGTTTAAGAGGGTTTCAATGCTCCTGTTGAATTTTTATTCCCCCGAACCCCTATTTTTACTTTCATACCGACATAACTTGTATTCTTGACCTTATGACATTTAGGGCGCTTTCGGCCATTCAGAGCTTAAAGTACTTTCATTCCCATTTATGACCTTTTTATTCTATCATATTAACGTAGACTCTTGCAAACTCCTATACAAGAAAAAGTCAACGCTGGCTTAATCTCAAACAACAACAACGACAATGGGCAAGAGCCCGTCTTAGCATAAAGCCAGCTTAATCTTAAACTAACCAACCAACATTCAGGGTGTAAGTTAACCTTTACAATATCATGCACTCACCTGTAGGACAGAACAATAGATTTACTAGATCGAACAAAATTATCGCTCGGCCGGGCAAACAATACGTTTGCGACCAGACAAAAACCTACAATTTGAAATGATTTACGCATATTACGTAAATATTCATTCATCACCAAACTGGCAAAGCTCACACAGAGATAGCAAAGATTTAGAAATGAGATTGATCTGTGCTGTTTTGGTGATTAATGAATATTTACGTATATGCCCAAATCATTACAAATTGTAGGCTTTTGTCTGATGGGAAACGTATTGTTTGCTGGTCAGGTAATTTTTTTTTGATCCAGTAAAATATTATCCTGGCTGCAGCTAAGTGTATGATATTGTAAAAAAGTCAGCTTAAACACAGGCTCTTGCTCACTGCCGTTTGTAACTGTTTGAGATTAACTTGGCCGGAAAAGTTTGATATGAGAGATAAATTGATCATAAATGGGAATGACAGTTTTTTTTTTTTGCAGGTATGCATAAAGGCTATATTTTAAGACAACTTTACATCCTTGAAATTAATTATATTCTAAATAAATGTCTCACTCAATCAATACTGCTGCCAAGTTAAATCCTGGAAATTTAAGAAAAAAAAACCAGGCGTGAGCTTATTAATCTTTGCCAAATGAAATTATGCAACGATAGCCTCTCTTACCAAATAAAGAAACCATATATATATATATATATATATATATATATATATATATATATATATATATATATATGTGTGTGTGTGTGTGTGTGTGTATATATATATATATTATAATAGTATATTATACACAAATTATATATATATATATATATATATATATATATATTATATATATATATATATTCCTCAGTATTTTTCTCCTAGAATAAAGGTTTACTACTAAACGGCTATAGAAGCTATTTTTCTTCGACATTAAAACTTCCCATATTGAAAAAGAAAAATCCTTCAAACTACTTGAGGAGAACCCCCACCACCTTCCCCCAAGATGCTGCATTTAAGTATCAATCTTATAACTGTGCCACAGAGCAATAATTAATTTTGCGATCCTCTAGCGACCACTGAACCTGTCAATACAGAGAAACGAGGAAAATCAGAAATCACAGTTACACGCAGACAAAGACACACACACACACACTAACAATGAAGGACTTATCTTTCTTCATTTCATCATTTACAAAGACAATGCGAGGCCCATGTTAAAAGATCCTAATCCTAGCAGTCCCCATCATCCATTGTTCTTTCTCGTTTTTTAACTGCGTCGCTTACAGAATTCTTCACGTCCTAAAGCGAGGCACAATGAGCTAGATTAACAAGTCGAAAAACCGACAGACCTGCTCTCCCCAGGCTGTATAAACTTCACCATGGGTAACGGGGGCGGGGAGGCTTGTGTCCCCCTGCCCTTCCACATCAGAGGCACATGCAAATCTTGATAAATGATTGACTTCCAAAACCACCCTTCCTTTTCTCTCTCTGTAATTATTCATCATCTCTCTTAAGACCCTTGGCTCTGGCTGACTGAAAAATCGTCGAGATCAGAGAATTAGATCTACCATTTTCCGCTTCCGTGTGTATTCTGTATCGTGAGTTTTCCATAATATGCTGAGGCTTGGTAGGTCTGTGAAGAGACAGTTACAGAGGATTGTTTTTCTACATAGATGATAAACAACTGATCCAGCAATAGAAGGTAAACATAACGGCGTTTGATGCCTTCAGTTTCTTTTATGCAAACTTTTTTTTTTTTTTTTTTTTTTTTTTTTTTTTTTTTTTTTTTTTTTTTTAATGAAATGTTTGTAAGTGAGAGGCATGTCTTGAAACTGACGCATACAAATGTGGACGCTGATTTTATAAGTTGTGTTATAGCTATAGAATGTAGTGGGAGATTTAGAGGGAGACAGCGAAGGGGCATGGTTGAGAGAGAGAGAGAGAGAGAGAGAGAGAGAGAGAGAGAGAGAGAGAGAGAGAGAGAGAGAGAGAGAGTTCAAAGCCCCTCTTCTTTTTGTTGCTGGTTCTTGAATGATCTACACTTTGCATTATACACGTTTTGGGCAACCTTTGCGCATTCCCATGACATCAATGAAACAATCTCTCATCACTGTCCCAAGTGACTCATAAGTTTAGATTCCCCAAGCTGAAATGAAGATGGCATTCCCATGAACCACCACATTTTTTATGCCTTCAATATCTACACCCCCTTCATACTATCTTTCCTCCTATCACTTGGAGATCATCTTTATGAGTCTTAAACGTTCAAAGAATATCCTGATCTCTTGAGACTGTGTTGACGCATTTTCCAATAGCGCCAAGTTCCCCATTTAAAATATAAATATGACGTATGCAGTTTCTTTGAGCAATCACAGACGAGTTATGGATGCCAAGAAACTCAAATTCATGTTTTATCTTCAACGGTTCCATAGAGCTAGTCGTATATATCTTTGGAAAATGGAGTCCGTCGACATTTTACTGTGCCTTTATTTAAATATTATTATTATTGGTGTTGAGGTCACGTCTCGCTTTCTGAATGTAACCTATACGACACATATGAAGGGTAATAGCTCGACAAAGTTATATATAAAAAAACCCTATTTCTTCTTTATGATTTCCTTTCTGCTACGAAACCTTGCAATATATTTTTCCACAAAATTGGATCCTCAGGATGATATTTTCTGTCTTTCTGAACCAACACCGGTTGGGAGTAATTTCTAAACTTTTACGATTTGAATAGTTATTAGAGAAGCATATTAGATTTCAAGGCCGTAATGACCATCCAGTTAATATGTAGCCCCCATTTCCCATAATTAACACTTATTGCTGTCTCCTTATACCAAACGCTGATTGGTACCGGTGGCAAATACTCCCCAGCCAACTTTTCCACATGTACATTTGCACTGATTACTAAACAATATGCCTCTGAAGTTAAATAACATGCCAATTAATTAGAATAAATTGTATAGGAAAAAATATGTTCTTGTTTATGAACTAAGATTAGACTTCGAAGGCGTTACTGAGATGCATTTATCAGGAACCGCAACTCGAGTCTGACCTCGACTGAAACTAAACTTGGAGAAAAAATAACCTACGATGTTTATTATGAAAAAGATTCGTTTCAGAATAGAAGAGTAATGCGTTAGTGTCGATACCTGACGCTCCTGTCACACCTTTTTAGAATAGTAATGAGATGGCTAGGGTACATGCTAACCTTGAAATATATCAGTTTTTGCACAGTTAGTATGAACATAATCAACAACAAGGGATTAAGCAAATAATAACCGCATATATTAAGGTAATCAAGAATTAACATTCATAAGGTATTGCCATCTAGTTTGACAACACTTATAAGGGTTTCAGTCTGGATATAATGATAATATAATACCACTATCCCCATATATTTCCTAAATATACGTTCAAATGAGTCAATCTGACCTCAACGCCGAAGAAAAAATAAATAATAGCTCGGTGGCTTTACGAAATTTGGGAACAGCCCAAGCACCGGGACACTCAAATGGATATCATTCCTAGATATTTAAGTTCGGAAACGACCATTTTCGAGGATCATCTGATCTGAAAAACTTTACATGTTTGGGTTCCAGACAGCTAAAGCCTTGTATCAGTAATCAAGGGGTCAATGTTCATCAGAAATCCAGTAGGTCATTCTGACACAACTTCATGTATCCGGGCAATGACTGAATGAATATTATCTTGATTTACATACACACACACATAGTATATATATATACCATATAATATATATGCACATATGATATATATAAAAAATATACATATATATAGATAAATATATTATATAATATATACGCACATATAATATACAGATATATATATATATATATTATATATATATATATAACGTATATATATATATATATATATATATATATATATATATATATATATATATATATATATATATATATATATATATATATATATATATCAGGGTTACGAGACCAATAAAAATGTTCAAGAAGGACACCGGATTAATATCGTCGACATTTCACCTTACTGCACAGTTGCTATCAAAGATAATCAGCCTGAATAGGTAGTGAATAATTCATTCATGCTTTTCACACACGAGTGTTTCAGTGTAAATTTTCAATGGTAAAGAATATTCTTTAGATATCCTTACGGAATCACCTGCTATCAAATTCTTATTTAGACTAAACTCAGAATCTCTCGAAGAAAGACCCTGCCTCTTTCGGGGGAATTATTCTTCTATTCACAGATCATTCGATTAAACCTCAAAAGGGATCAAGTGCGTCATTAAAACGATAGTCTTTTTCTTTTATTACATTTAATGGCATTAGTTTAAAAGTCATAATCCAGGTTCCATCAATTGAATTCTCTCCTTGTTCGGGAAAACATTATCATCTTATCTTTTTCTTTGGATGCACTCGTAATGTAGAATATATCGGATTGATACCCCTTGATTAGACAAAGAAAAAATGCTATACTACAATTAGTTTTATCACAAAAAACGATTTCGCAAAGTCTCTCGGTACAGAATATTACATGTACAGTAAATATATATATATATATAGTATATATATATATATATATATAATATATATATATATATATATATATATATATATATATATATATATAGTTATTATCTTTTCCATTTGAAATAGTGTATGATAAAACTGGGAACAAACAAAATAAAATTGTGGACGTCAACGGGACGATCATTTTAACGTCCCTACCTAGAACAGGAGCGTTTGAAAAATAAGGGAAGAGAGGTTGAAGGAAAACGACTGTTGCTTAATTTTCGACGAAGCGAGATGACGGTTTTTATATATTTGGATGACCTTCACAATACCAGAGAAAATTGACGCCACAATCTAGATTACAATCTGAAGAGTAGAATCTATTTGGTGAGGAACTATAACTCCAACAAGACATTCGTCGCTCTTCGGTCGGTCACCGAAGACCAATTTCACTTATCTATTTTTTATGGGGGAAAGGGGAAAGGAGGGGGGGCCGAAAGGGGGAAGGGCCCTGAAATTGGAAGACTTCCGCGAGGAAATAAAATAGAAGAACCTCGTAAGCAAGAAGGGGGCAATCATTCCTAAAAATGTTTTCCCTTAGCACCCTGATCGTTCTCACGAGATCTTGATTTCACGATGAATGAGGCTAGCTTTGGATTCCAAATGGCTTAAAGTTCCTAGCGCCTTTGAGAAGCCAGTTACCTCCCTTGACCCCGAGGAGGCGCGTTACTTTCCTAACCCCTCAGTGAGATATATATATATCTATATATAATATATATATATATATATATATATATATATGATATATATATATATATATATATATATATATATATATATATATATATATATATATATACTATATATATGATATACATATATATATATACTATATATATATATATATATATAGATATATAATATTTATATATGTATAGATATATATATATATATATATATATATATATATATATATATATATATATATATATATATATATATAGATATAACATTAACATCTTAATCCTTCAACTTTCAGAGATAATAAAAACTTTGTACGCTTTCTCAGAGTTACTCGTCTTGCACTATCCAATGTCTTTTGTATACACTTATCATCATCTAGAAAAATAGCATTCAATCTAAGTAATATAAACACTCCGTTACATTTTTGTGTGATCCAAAAAGAACTACTGTCGTACAAGGTCACATCAACTGAACAGTCAAGATAAGTATTTGTCTTATTGTTTTCCACCGATTACATTCTCATTTTTCCTTGATTCTAGAGACTAGAGGGAAAGACAGATGACAGATGATGATCGCTTTCGGATATCAAGCGAAGGCTGATAACAAGTTTAGATAAAAAGTTAAAATAGGATCAGCACAAGTAAACGAGAATACCAATCACCTATGTCTCAAAGGACCTCTATTTAAATTCCTATATTTGGAAAATAAACAAAGCAGCAAAGATCGTATTAAGACTTCGGCACATTGATTTTATAATGCATGACTGGCGCCTCAGGGCTACGAAAGAGGAAATTCTATTATCATTCACAATAAGAACAACCGCTCATGCAACTAGGACAAAGCGCCATTAACATTCTGAGGAATTTCTAGGGAAAAGAATGGCCATGTGAAAAGAGAAGAATGGAGAAGAAGGTGCATGAAATCACAGCTGACGACAGTTACTCGAAAGATAGGTCAACAAATAATTGCCTGCAAACTGTCATAAAATTTAGAGGCATGAAATGAGACACTTGAAAAGCATCACTTCAGTCACCATTAAAGTTCTTAAGGGAAGAATATGAAGACCTCACAAACGGGGCGAAGTGACATTACGGCACCATAGTAGAGTATAAATGATGATGAACGTGCAACATGAGTAGCACGCACTAAAAGTTTACGAATCTTGACCCTACAAAACAGATTCCTAATTTACTGATACTCATAAGGGAGAAGTAGCTTTATCATCATCATTGTAGACGACAAAGACCTAATTTTCGGCCAAGATTTCGTAGTCACACAAGCACTGCTAAAGGATTGCATCAGCTGCATAGTAATGCAGTCTTGTGAAATAACAATCATGTTACTATTCATGGCTAAGGTATGATACACTTCAGTTCTTAATGCATTATATACCACACAAATAGGATGTTTATATATAAAATGAATAGCGTTACTATTCATGGCTAAGGTATGATAAACTTCAGTTCTTAACGCATTTTGAACCACGACAATACGATCTTTATATACAAAACGAATAGCGTTAACAAAATCAAAAGCATCGCTGCATTCTATTTGAACAAGTCTGGACTTCAATTGCTTGAAAAGGCTGTCTGGGGTGGAACAAAAAGGATCTAATTAGGCATTAGAAGAAAACAATGGTTCCCTATATATACCTGTACAGAGCTTCTATACAGCTTCAGAGGAAAACGGAAAGATGGAAACCGGCCTGTAAATTAGAACTAAACCTTTTACATCACTTCAGAACAGATGCTTCATAATTTTTACAATTCTGGAATATGGATAAAAGCCCTACTTTTGCGAACAGGTGTCTTTAGAAACCGATGGATATATATCATCCTGATTTTTCTCTCAACTGTCTAGGTTATCTAAGATAATTTCTAATAGTAGATATCCAAGGTCAAAACGTGAGAGTAATCGTTATAGGTTTATTTCCAAAAATATTAATGCAGTCTCTTCCGGCAAATCTGTAAGCTCTGTCCACTTTACGGCGACTTTCACCAAAGTTCCGGCGGTTCAACTGGGAGTGATTAGGTGATCATACCTTGAATTAACACCACCTAGTATAGCTTGTTCAGCGACATAAATCATCTAAGTTTATTCATTAGTCGGAATTTTTACACATTCCTTGGTATGGAGCAAGCTAAAACTCCTTAGTACGAGTACGATTGACTTTAATTACAGGCGTGATATCATCATTACAAATACGTTCATAGCTGACAAGAGATGTTAGAAACATTTCTATCCACTTGGAATACAGAGGCATTGACTCGGTTATTGAGACATCCACTGTACTACGTATTACTATAGCATAACGGTCTGAGGTGCCGATAAATTCTAACCCTGGTTTTGACTACCTCAGAAATATTTGTTCGATCTAGGTGCAGTTCGATGCCATAGACAGGAGTATATATTCTTATAAGATGAAGGCAATAAGACCGAATAATTTCACGGCGCACATGTCAAGCTGATTAATAAAGCCTGTCTTTATACAAATCAATGTTGTCACTAAAATTAGTAAACGATGCTTTGGTTTGGGAATAAGCAGCTTATTTAGTAACAATACTGCAACATAAAACTTCATGACAGTGCTATTCAAAACTTTGTCAAGCGGCATGTCATTTCCTGCTCAAAGCTCAACATCCGTAATATAGTCGGTGGATGAGCAATGCTGTAGCGTGCATCTAGGGAAGGTCGCTGATCACTGTAATGAGGAATTTCTTCCTGCAATAATTTCTATAGATGACATCGAATGCCTTTAAGCTTCGAACATTTGAATAAAATACCTTTCATTTCTTTTTACTGAACACTGGTAAGTTTCAGGTTTAAATTCAAAATCTGCAATACATATGATATACTAATCACGATAAAAACGAAACGAGTAAATAATAAACGAATACAAAATCAACTCCATGCTAAGAATAACAAAATGTCCCTCAAATCTAAAAATAAGCTATACTGAGAATTACAAATTGTACTTCATCTCTAACCATCTGCTATATTAAGTCGCTGCACACGATAAGATATAATAAGTAATTAACTATGACCATGTCAATTAGCAGGGGGGAAAAGTATTCGGTACCTTATAATACATGACACAGGAAGACATCAGTCAGCATAACAAAAGATGAAAAGGCAGAATTTAAAAGAGCTTATTTATAAAACAGAGCTGTGGAATCATAAGCAACTGCCACGAAGTTTTTATATACATACATGCATATAATGAATATATATACATATATATATATATATATATAATATATATGTGTGTGTGTGTGTGTGTATAATGTATATATAAACATATATACTCGTCTTACGAGACACAACCAGCTGCCTCACCTCCAATCCCTTATTTCATAAATCATGGTAGTTTTTATTTGAGAGTTCGTAGAACTTTTGTAGTGGAGACACAAATGCGAATACATGAAGCCGCTGGATTCCCAAGATACATAATTTAGGAAGAGAAGAGCGTAGGCCAGCCTCTGTTTGTGCTTTATTGCTGAACTACACTCCGTAAAATTAGGGTAATGTGAAATAAATGATGAGGTTCTTGGGGTAAGAGGAACTTCATTTTATATCCATGTATATATATATATATATATATATATATATATATATATATATATATATATATATATATACAATATAAAGACACAGACACAGACACACACACACACACATATATATATATATAATATATATATATATATATATATAATATATATATATATATATATATATATATATAGATATATATATATATAGATGAACCCAGGGAAGGGTTCGAAAGCTTTCTGTAAAGTCTTCAAAATTATACACGGACTTTTTACACTTTGTATTATTGTGGACCCTTTAAAACAATACAGGTTTTATTGGTTATTTCAGCTGCGTTTATTTTGTATAGAAGTTTCTCTACTCTTCTTATTATTGACTTTTCTCTGTACTCAAGTTGGCTATTAATTAAGAAGAAAAATCAGTAATAAGAAGAATAGAGAAACTTCTATAAAAAATAAACACGGCTGAAATAGCCATTATTTTCAATAAAATCTGTATTAATGAAGGTCCTCTTCCAGGAAATATAATAATAATAATAATAATAATAATAATAATAATAATAATAATAATAATAATAATAATAATTATAATAATCATAATATTAAATTCATATTCGGGCAAAAAACTTAAAAAACACTGAACGTCCCTGTGGCAAGCGAATTGGGTGAAAAGAGAAAATGAATGAAATTAGATAAAGCAAACTTTGTCGGTCATTTTAACGATTTTAGGATCCCAAGAGGGATGGAAGCGTTCTTCGTCCGGTAATTGCTTCCAGGTACGTCCTGGAAACTTAAAACTCTCCTCTTCCAAAACCGTAATAGCTGCCTGGAAGGAACCTATCAGGCTCATTCCAGTCATGAGATATTCAATCTAAGCGGAATAAGAAGACAAATTTGTTTTTCTTAAGTGGTGCTCTGTCGAGAATTATATTCATTTGCTGCGTAGGCCACTGGGCTTCTTACTTCATGCTGTGGGTGAAAGTCTTTGGGCAACTCTGTGAAAATGTCATGGTGATATCTGTTGTTATTCATATGTGGTATGTTTGCTTAATGTTATCACTATTATTACTATTGCCAAAAATATCCCCAGAAAAAATCCATTGAGAAATAAATCCAAAGTTGTAAGCTTACAAACGTCGTTGTTGACTTGATACCTACTTCATAATAATTCGTTATAGTAGTGGGACTGGAATGTGCTATGAAAAAAGTGTGCTTAAAATACAGTACATATTAGCACAAAAGTTAGTGTCTTTATGGTCGCTGGAATGGTCAGACGCGAGGTCATGGCCAGTGGTAAAACTGATGATACTACAGTAGGTATGACTTTGTCAATAATGATGAATGTTTTAGAAACCACGACCACCCATTATCACTGTTGGGTTTATAAAAACTTTCGTTGGTAAATTTTCTCAAAGTTGGGAAAATTAATAATAATAATAATAATAATAATAATAATAATAATAATAATAATAATAATAATAATAATAATAATAATAATAATAATATATTGGTAAAAGACCCTCTTTCAGCCAAATTCTGTTAAAGAGAATGGCAGAATTAAAAGAGTTGGTTTTATATATTGTTTTTTCTATTTTTCTTACAATTAGAATTGTAAGAAAAATAGAAAAATCAATATATTGAATCAGCTCGCTCAATTATGCCATTCTCTTTAACAGACTAATAATAAGGATATTAATAATAATAACAGATTTGGGTTTAGACACTACCGAAGTCTTTGTTACATTGGTTACATGCATTATTATCATGGATAGAAGTGTAAAGCAAGATAGCTTAAAAACTGTCCTAGACAAACGTTATTTGAAGGTGGTTCGTTTGCAATATAAATAATAAACAGATTTGGTTACAAATCAATGTAGGAAAATGTCAATAAGGACAATAATATACCCATATCATGAAGCTAAGTATTTTCTATTATTTAGTATAAAAAAAGGAAGGAAGGTGGAGGAGAACGCGGAGGTTAAGTGGTTTGGAATGAAGGAAAACTTATCCGCCAAACTAATCGTCGCTATTCTCCCAAAAGTCATGGTAGTCTATGGGTCTTGGGAAAAAAAAAAAAAAAAAAAAGCCTTTCTTATATTTTCTTCAAATATGAAGAAAAATGTGAAGAACGAAGAGCGAGCTCTTCCTTTCCTCACACATTTGTGAAAGAGGGGGAAACAAGAAACGACAATTATTGATGGAAGACTTGGACCCTGTAAGTGGCCCGACATCAGGTGGGGAAGTTCGAGAGTTTGGACAAGGCCCAAAAATAGGCGGAAAGTTGGAAGCATTTGCAAAACACAGCGAACTCATTTCGCAACTTCATTTAAAGGCCAATTCTACGAGTCCACGGGACGGAGGGAAGAGATGGACAGTGGTCATATCAAGATGGCCTCTCTGGCTATCGAAGAGCATATATAGACTTGAAAATATATCAGAAGTAAAAGAAACAAATAACTAAAGACACAGAATATAAAGTTGTAGGCTCACGGACACAGATGTGAAAGACCCCAAGAATGGAACCGAGATGTTAATAGGAACGTATAACTTTTTAAGGGCGAGAAAAACTATGGATTTCCTATAACCATGATACAGGAAATGGACGAGAGACGGCCCAGGAAATGGGGAAAATGTGAACACTAACAGTAAGGTAGCGATACGTTTAAGCCATTTAATAATGAAATAATATAATTTAGTCCTTCACAACGAAATAACGAAGCAGTGTCTGTACAACGCGAATATGGGAGTCATTCTACAATGTTTTTACGTGGCGGCAAAAGCATCAAATAAAGGATTTATGTAGAAAATGATAAGACAAAGGAACGTACTAGCAAAATATGATTCCTGAGAAAACGAGAACAATTACTTATCCTAAGAAAAAGTTCTGATTAAAAAAGTACAAATTAGAGTGGCTGAGATATTGAGCGAAACGACCATAAAACATGGAAATGGCATTATATATGTGCATACGAGACTGTCTAACAAGGAAAAAAAAGAGTACTGCAGAAAAAACAGAGTATATGATTAGAGCTGTGTCTACCTTCAAGGGTTGCTCCATGAGCAATAGCCTATGCAGGCGTAGC
>NC_087212.1:46858225-46860725 GCF_015104395.2 Macrobrachium nipponense
TTAAGGCAACCGACCCCTTAGCAGAGGAAATGCAGTGGTGATGAAAAAGGAGAGAGAGAAAGTAACTAATATTGTGGTAAGCTAAATATATCTGTATTTTCAAAACTGAAGGAAACATAATTGTTTCACTGTTCATAAAGTGATAAAAAATCGACATGATACATCGGGTAGTTAAAGGGCAGTTTCTTACAAAATGAGAACGAATATAAGCAAGGAGTTTTTAAATCTAATCCCTTGAGACGGTTAACGTTAGTGGATTAAAAGTGGTTTCGAGTTGTGTATGACGGTTTCAATGTAATGCACAGATACAGCATCAGAAAAAAAAGGGGGAATCACTTTTTTAGGAGGCTTGATATATGATATTGGCTGGCCTTAAGTATTATCTTTCTCTACCTTCGTATACATTCATTGGTGTTAAGGCTGGACTTTGATAAGCCTTTCATCCTTCCTTTCTTAGGGTGGTATTTCTCGAACAATTTCATCCATCTCGCACTAAGGAACAAGTCTGTCTGTCTTAAGAAACTTGATCTGACAACAAATTCAACATTTTGTTTTTCTCAAGAGGTGGTCGACTATCTTTTCTTCTCTGTCTTTTCAGCAGAGTGCAGGTCGTTGAAGAAGAAAGGAGTTCGACAGTTGAATAATTCATCTTGATGTTATTTATAAAAATAATAATGAGATATATATGAAATAATTATTACAGTTCCGGAAGACGCAAATGAAAGAGATAAACGAGACGCCATGATGGGTTTACTTTAGTGTACAATATAGACTTGATGAGGTTGTTTTCCTTTATGCAAAAACGAAATATGACTTTCTTTACAACAGACTAAGTAATATAACTCTTAGAGTTAGGCAATATGTTAGTGCTGGATAAACATGGTATTTACATTTAAATGCAAAACACTGTGATACTTGTCACTGAAGAAGTAATTACTACACGCCACAAGTTTATAAGAGCAATGTGCCCAAACTTGTACAAAGTTCTTTCAGGTGCTTTCCCAAAATGCTTCCCTAATTACTCGTAGCTGGGGTACCTCAGATACACGTCTAACAGAATATCATAACCAAAATATTATCAACGCTCATAACTATTCATCCTTACAAACTAATATACCAGAACTTGAGTAGACTATTCCAATCTTTTCCAATAACGAACAAGTCAACATCTAAATGACATTACATGCTGATGTCTGTTGCTCAGGCATGAAAATCAACCATCCTTAACTTTGCTTAATTACTTCTGTGCAATCTCCCGATGAAAATGCCTCCATCAAAAGCCTGTTCAACTCCCCAGAATTTCAACCGCACATAGCCCTACATTTCACACCTTATTGTCAGTTCTTGAATTTGGGGAATATTTAAAATTATATTCCTCACAAATGACGTTTCCTTAAGCGAAATTTTTCAATAAAGGCAGTTTCTTGATTTATGCAAACGTTATGAAAACAGACAGGTCTCAGAAGAAAGAGTAATGCTTAATAGTTTCAGATGCTACCACTTTATCAGTATTCTTAATTCTACGCACGTTTCCGATGCAAATATTTTGAAGATCGAACAATGGGTTGTCCATAACAGAACCTGAGTTGATGTTTATTCAAGTGAAGCTTTCACTTGCATCATCGGAATTATTTACCTTTACATGCTCGCTTCTATGCACATATGTGTACGCTTATGTAAAACCCACATATCAATACCTCTGTATAAACGCGCTCACAATAATAAATTATACCATAACAAAACAACCTCCAGTGGTGAGGATACAAACTGCTAACCTGAGACCTAGCTGTTTCAAAGGGTAATTGCCTCTGACCGTTTCGGGACCCTCCGTCACAAGAAAATAGAACCTGAGTAGCAGTTTGACTTTATGGATGCTGTCAACGATGCCCATCACTAATTACTTACAACTTCCAAAACATGTTATGGAAGCAGACATTCATTGATACTCCTATCATATTTAATTATCAGAAGTAATCTCCATTCATATGACTACCTCACATGACCTACAAGCGTGGAAAACAACAGTTATTGCAGGTACAGCCAGGCCATGAAATGTGATGTTATGCATTCCCCAAGAACAGAATTTTTCCTGCACTGACCACACTTTACACTTCGCTCTGATAATGGAACAAAGGAACTGGGAAAGCTCACGAGGGACTTCTCTAGAGCCATAAACCTGTGGAATGCCAAGGACTTACTGGAAGTAATCTAACTGAGGCTTTGAACTAACTCCTACTTAAATGATAATATGGTCTGCATGAATGCTTGGAAACTCCAATAACTTTCTTAGAAAAGTCTGTTCGTATATTCTATATAACGTTCTAGATAAGTTCTTCTTCCTTCTTAACCATCTAAAACTGAAGCACCAGTAGATTTTTAATATTATGCTAAATAATCGGCGAAGAGGTATCTCATCCATACTTACATAAGGTATTCCAGCCCTTGGCTGTCCTAACTTCTGCTGAAAATGAGGGACAAATCCCATGCATCATTCCGGTTC
>NC_087212.1:46863225-46883225 GCF_015104395.2 Macrobrachium nipponense
TGAATATAAACAAACTCAAACATACAAAGCGCTCGATGCACCGAACCATCCATCGTAGTCTTTTCACCTGACAGAGCTTACGTTTACAATTGAGGGGCAGCAGGTGGCGCAGCCATACCTAATTCAATGGAGTGGGAGAGAACATGGATTCCTCTCCTCTTGTCCAGTGAAGCGAAAACGAAATTTTATCGAACACCGTACAAGGGACGAAACATAGCTCGCCTGTTGGGTTGACGATACCAGTATATATATATATACACAAAAACAATATATCTTTCTATCTAAATATCTCTTCATCTACATGTAAATCATAACACATCTCTTTGTTATGCTCCCGTCTACACACCACACACACACATATATATATACGTATATATATATATATATATATATATATATATATAATATATATATATATATATATATATATATATATATATATATATATATATATATATATATATATACATGCATTAAGCTACAAATGTCCTTCAAATATCCAATTTCCGCTCTTTACCTCGGAATTAATATATTTTCATATATGGTTACCGAAGGGGAATTTTTTGGCAACTAAAAAATTCCCCTTCGGTTAACATATATGAAAATACATTAATTCCGAGGTAGGGCGAATTGGATATTAAAGGACATTTGTAGTTTAATGCTCGTATATGAATCACGGTGATATGATACAAATTCACACACACACATATATATATATACATATAATAATAATATATATATATATATATATATATATATATATATATATATATATAATATATAAATATATAATTTATATGCGAGTGTAAAGGTATACATCACTATATAGGTATATACCCCTTAGGAGGATTTCAAAGCTAGAGAAAGGAGCAGTATTGAGCAGAGGATTATAGCACATTTCCTGCAAAATGATATATGTTGTTACAAATTTCAATAAAGCAGCCTGATGTAGTCTGTGGTGGGTTTTATTGCGCCTAGGCACCAGTTAAGAGAGAGAGAGAGAGAGAGAGAGAGAGAGAGAGAGAGAGAGAGAGTGTGTGTTTTAATTTTAAACGATGCATTTACGTTGAGATCGTTCCCTTCAAAAAACCCCAACAAACCTTCATAACAAGATGTAAATAACATTAAAAGTGTTCCACAATTCATTCTGTTCAGTACCGTAAGGGAAGACTTCCCTTTGAACCTTTATCATGCATTATCAACAAACATGTACATGGCACTATCCTAGAAGGTTTTCAACTTGCTGGGCAAACTTCTAGAGTGCAATATGCCCTAAGCCCTATAGCGGTGCCAGATTCACGATCATGACTAATTTTAACCTTAAATAAAATAAAAAAAATTTCTGTAAAAGAAACCTATTGAGATGACTGTCTGTCCATCCGCACTTTTTGTGTAGCGCTCAGACCTTTAAAACTACTGAGGGTAGAGGGCTGCAATTTGGTATGTTTGATGATTGGAGGGTGAATGATCAACATACCAATTTTCAGTCCTCTAGCCTCAGTCGTTTTAAAGATCTGAGGGCGGACTCAAAAAGTGCGTGAAAAGACAGTCATCTCAATCGTTTTCTTTTACAGAAAAATAAAAATAGGAAGATAATTCTCAAAAATTAACTAACAGTAAATATATACATAAATCCAGAACCAAAGGTCAAAAAACTAAAGCCTCCCACTAGCTTTCGAACACCAACGTCAACTGGGATTCACAGCAATGAAAGACACCTTGAGGATGAATTAGACAAGTGTTTGGAATGCCATTCAAAACGCGGTGGATCAACAAAGGAATAGATCCAGACCGTGTATTAATCACCATAGCTGTCACATCCAGTAGCTTATGCTAGGCTTGGCTGCATATGGAAGTGACAATATGGCAGCCAATGAACTTTGGTGCGTGACCTGCTATGGGCATCATATGCTAATTACACGATAAAACGTCTCCTTAGCATAATGAAAACGATAGGGAACTTTAATGAGGGAACAAGTTTGCACACACACACACACACCCACACACACATATATATATATATATATTATACATACTATATATATATATATATATATATATATATATATATATATAGATATATGTCATTATTTTACCAACCCCGCCTCTCGTGGTGGTGGGGTTGGTAAAAGCTTCATTGACGTTCCTGGATTTGAATGTCTTCTTCGCGGTTCGCGCCCGGGACCAGGCAAATCTATTATCGTGTAAAAAATTCACCTTCGGTTAAGCATATATGAAAATATATTAATTCCGAGGTAGAGCGAATTAGATATTAAAGAACATTGTAGCTCGATTTGTATATATATATATATATATATATATATATATATATATATATATACATACATATATACTGAGTCCGGATAGCGATCCATCGTCTCATGTGAAAAATTATAATAATGGCCCTTTTATGAAAAGTAATAAAACACTGAAAAATAACCGCCCTCTATGGAAAAATATTATCAGACGATAACCATCTATCTTAAATGGTTATCGAAATAATGTTAAGTCCTATAGTTATCAAAATGATTATCATCGCTCTAAATCATAGGAATAATGGCAAAATAAAAAACTAAACGACTGTTTCGTTAAAAAAGTAAAAATTGCGCCCGAGTTTCTTTCACACAATCGAGTTTTCTGTACAGCGTATAATGCTTTATGAAACTCTAAGCCGACCGTGGTGGCCTGTGTTGTTGCGGTGCCAGATGCACAATCATGGCTAACTTTAACCTTAAATAAAATAAAAACTACCGAGGTTAGAAGGCTGCAATTTGCTACTGTTTGATAATTGGAGGGAGGATGATCAACATACCAAATTGCTGCCCTCTAGCCTCAGCAGTTTTGAAGATCTGAGGGTGGACAGAAAAAGTGCGGACGGGCAGACAAAGCCATTTCAACAGTGTTCTTTTTACAGAAAACTAATATAGATACAAGAACCTTAATCCAGTAATCTCATATTAAACTATAACAGGGAAAACCTTTGGTTATTTTAAATTATAGCGAAGAAACAAGAAAACCCTTAGAAACAGGGAGTGAAGTCTAAAAGAACTGAGATGAAACTGACTATAGTTTGATTTGATTTGATTTATATAGATTTTTGGCGCTATGCCAAGCACTGGGGCAACTAAAGCCATTCAGCGCTGAAACGGAAATTGACAGTAAAAGCTTTGAAAGGTGTTCCAGGAGGAAAATCTCGCAGTTGCACTATGAAACAATTGTTAGGAGAGGGTGGACAGTAAGATGGAAGGAGAATATGAACGGAGGTACAGTAAAAGGAATGAAAGTTTGTTCGTATGGTGTTTTTACGTTGCATGGAACTCGTGGTTATTCAGCAACGGGACCAACGGCTTTACGTGACTTCCGAACCACGTCGAGAGTGAATTTCTATCACCAGAAACACACATCTCTAACCCCTCAATGAAATTCCCAAGAATCAAACTCGAGGGCACCGAGGTGGCAGGCCAACACCATACCGACCACGTCACTGATGAGCTCTGGAATGAAAGTAGGTGCAGCTAGGGGTCGAAGGGACGCTGCAACGAACCCTAAGTAATGCCTACATTGCACCGAATGAGGTGCACAGACGGCACTAGCCCCCTACGGGGAACTGACTATGGTACGTTTCTCGAAATGAGTTTTTGGTTGTGTAGCTTCAACGTGTATTAGCGTTCTGTTATTTCCCGCACTATCAAAAGGTCTCCTCTGCAGGGAGACCAAGTGGACTACATCAGGGACTAACTGCGGGAGAAACATTTCAAAATCGATTCCGAGGAAAAAGCTGGGAAAAAGACGATAATGAAGAATATAAATAGCTTAAATGTTTCTGCTAATAAAGCACTGACTTCTTATCAAAGAAAATTTTTTAAATGTAACTAGCGTATTGAGTCAAGAGGTATGTTATTAGGCAACTGGCCCTAAAGATTTTCTGGAAATCGTAACTAACGTAGGTTATCGACTGGCGTAAAGTGAAACACCAATTAGGCTTTACATTCATAAATTCATTTAGGTGGTGGAAAATAAATTTCACCAATATCATTAATATAACTAAGCAGTACGGTTTCAAGGGGAAAATCTTGATAATTTTCCTCCCCTAAAATTCATGTAATACTTACATCATTACAAACCCTGCGCTCTTTGAAAAAACCAATTCTCTATGAAAACTGTTTGTTTGTTTGTTGGTTTGTCTGGTGCTTTTACGTTGCATGGAACCAGTGGTTATTCAGCAACGGGAACAACGGCTTTACGTGACTTCCGAACCACGTCGAGAGTGAACTTCGATATGAAAACTGGTTTATTTCTAACAATGACGACAATAAGAGCATCTCGTGAACTGAGTGCACGTACAGATTGCCTGTTACAACTGATACGAGACATAAGTTGCATCAATAACGATTTCATTTTGTGAAGAGCACACACACACACATATATATTATATATATTATATATATATATATATATATATATATATATGTGTGTGTGTGTGTGTGTGTGTGTGTATAATATAAATAGTATATATATATATATATATATATATATATATATATATATATATATATATGTATGTGGACTTTCCCATAAAACTGAAAAAAACCCTGAAAGTGATCAGAAACTAGTATATCTCATGAAGAGGCAATATATATATATATATATATATATATATATATATATATATATATATTTACATATATATATATGATATATTTATATATTATATTTATATATATATATATATATATATATATTTATATATATATATATATATATATATTATATATATATATATATATACATATGAATAATTATCACATCACCGTGATTCATATAGATCATTGGAGCTACAAATGTTCTTTAATATCTCATTCGCTCTACCTCGGAATTGATATATTTTCATATATGTACCGAAGGGGAATTTTTAGTTGATGATAATTTCGAGGTTCGATCCCATGAGGGGACGAAATTATCATCAACTAAAAAATTCCCCTTCGGTACATATATGAAAATATATCAATTCCGAGTAGAGCGAATGAAATATTAAAGGACATTTGTAGCTCGAATGATATATATATATATATATATATATATATATATAGATATATATATATATATATATATATATATAATGTGTGTGTGTGTATGTATATATATGTGTGTGTGTACAGACAACGCCTTCAAGTGTAAGTATTAACCTGCCAAAAGGAAGAATGATCACTATAATATACCGGGAACACAGAATACACCCGAACGAGACCAGTCTAAGCATCTTAGCGTCTAGCACCGAAGATCCTGGACCAACTTCCCGGGATTACGAAATTCTCAGCGGTTCTCTGTTGATGACAGTGTCATCACGAATAGGATTACGCGACTCAACCTGACTAATGCGCCTTATGATTGCAATTCCTTCAGCTATGGGAATCTCGCTATGGTGCATTAAAACTTCATTAATTATTGGATGGGGGAGTTTTGAACTACTTCCTTACACAAATAAGACTGAATTACTAGATTTAGGAGAGCAAATATAAAACGTTATTTGCTCACTTAAATAAAAGGCGCTAAACCATTACAACTGGTTTCATGACATGGATTGAAATATGGAAGGAATAGGAATATAGAATTTGGGCCCAAAGGCAAGCACTGGGACCTATGAGGTCATTCAGCACTGAAAGAAAAATTGAGAGTAGAAAGGTTTGAAAGGTGCAATATGAAACAATTGTTAGAAGGTGGAAAGTACGACGGAAGAAAGCGAATATGAACGGAGGTACCGTAAAAGGAATGAAAGGGTTACAGCTAGGGGCCAAAGGGACGCTTCAAAGGACCTTAAGTAATGCCTACAGTGCACTGCTTGAGGTGCACTGACAGCATTACCCACCTAAAAGGGGTGGATCAAAATATGAAACGGCTGAAAGGCGTAGTAACCCGTGAAGAACTTCATAAGCTAGACTGACCTCCTATGAAAAAGTACGTTTTGTATCTCTGTGAAAATAACTAACAATAAATAGAACGATTTACGAAAAAACGGGGGGAGGGGAGGTTGTTAACTTAACTTCTCCTAAACTCAGGTTCATCAACTTAAATAAAACTGAGACTGGCTGAGCGTTAATTATCTGACGCTATAACTACAACTGGGAAAAAGTATTGTTGTTCACAATGGATGGGAATAAAAGACCTCTGCTTACTGGGTCATATGAGATCACAGCGAGTTTACATATACTGAACAATGTAGTAGCATATATCTTACAGTAAGATTGTGAATCTAAGGATTCCACGAAATCATTGAAATTTTCAGGGAATTCGTGAAATCACTAATTCACTTGGGGGCATTTGATCTCCTGGGGTTAGCACTAAACACAGCGAGACAGTGATTCATCTGCACTATGTACACTGTTTCGCCGCGCTTAGTGCTAGCCCCTCAGGGATCAAATGTTCCTGAGTGAATTGGTGATTTCACGAATTCCCTGAAAATTTCAGGAATTTCGTGAAATCCCTGGTTTCACAGCCTTACTGTAACATATGCCTTACTGCTGGAGACGAACTTTTATATAAAATTCTTTTTTAATTCTTAGAGGCCACTGTACTATATACATCATAATTTACATTACTTGAAATTTCGTTAGTGGGAGATCAAACATTTTGAAGACGATAGTTTATACTGCTTTAGAGTCTTAAAAATAACATTCTATGCGAGAGAAAACTTACGATAAAAGTAACAAAATAAAAGTAACACTATTTCCTTAGAATGATAAAGTTAACCTTGTAAAAGTATCATGGGATGGTAATAAGAGGAAGGATCCTCTACTTAAAAGTCTCGTTTTTTCTCATATGAAATATTGTAGCGCTTGAGCTGCACCTTCAAGACTAGCAGCAACTTTACGTTACGGGAGAACTAGTGTATCACAGTTGCAGTACTTATATCATGACTATAACGTGTTTGTCACAATCGCTTTCATGCCACTAGCGTAGAATGAAATAATAACAATGTCTAGAAACATGCCGCATTACGACTCACGGTTAGTAAACGATCACTTTAGTAGATTTACATCAACCGTGCATCTGATGTCTAGGGCAGTCCCTTACGACGCTCCTGATAAGCCAATCACAGGGCTGGAAACACCCATTCTCTCGAGAGAGTTCACATAGGCAGGATGTATATTCCACCTTTCCTGAGGGATACAGCTTTCAAAAGTATCCCTCAGGAGAGGTGGAACATGCATCCTGCCAATGTGAACTCTCTCGAGAGACTGAGTATTTCCAGCCCTATGATTGGCTTATCAACAGCCAATCAGGAGCGTCGTAAGGGACTGGCCTAACACGGTTGATGTGAATCTACCATAGTAAGATCATTAACAACAGCCTTTCGTCCACTTGAAATGGGTCATGACTTCAAGCAATTACAAATATAAAGGAACAGTACAATGAAATCCGTATGAAGGCGTCGACACTCTTTGCAATGACAAGGAATTAAGTAGTTAGACCTCAGTTGGTTTTACAAGTGCCTAACCACTGCCGCCTTTATGGCAACTGGCTATGATTAGTAGTAGTGCAACGCTTGAGACTGAAGAGCAATTGTCTTCATGAAGACGTGCCTCATGGAATCAGTAAACAAAAATTTCATTGTTGAGCATGTGAAAATCGTTTTCTGAAACATCCACAGATTGCTCCTTGTTGCCTACAACTCGTAAAGTGTATGTGAATATAGTCCACTCCTTTAGCAATTAGTTTTGACTGAAATAGTTTACAATTTTGCTTCGAAGGCGGTGGACAGCTATTCCCTCATGTCAGCTTAGGATATATAATATGAGAATGTGACAGAAAAAATTACTAAAATGATTAAAAGTATAGTCTTCAATAATAAATAAATACTCATGAAACCTCATAGCTATACATGTACAACTGATTTTCCACATAGCTATTTAAATGCGATGTCCTGTATATGAAATTTTAAGCTTATTGCCTGAAACTAATAAAAGTCACTATTCTTAGTGTTATGTCTAGAAGTGTCGCTTGCAGTCTTCTACGTTAAAATGTGAATAAAAGCAATAAAATTCGCACAAAAATATTGCCTTTCATTATGTAAACCAGTAAAGTTCACATTACCAATTACATAGAAAATATGAAACATGATGAAGGAATAAGACCAAATGCGACTATGATTATTTAAAATGATGTTTGAATTAATTACAATACGAAATTCTCTAATATCGACATTCCTTATCTAAACCAGTGAAGCTCAGATTAACACTTGCATACAAAACATGGAAAATGATGATGGAATATAGTAAAATGCGATGACGACTTCAATAAAGTACAATAAATAATTGTAAAACCAAATGTGAGGGAAAATTATGATAATATTAAAGCTATAGCAATAGCACTCTAAATACAGTCCCTACGAATTTCAGTGACATGTCGAACATTGTAATTAGAAATTAGATTGCATGACCTAATTACACGAAAATCACTGTATAAGATAATTCCAATTTGCAGTTTACGAAGTCTGACAACAACCAGATTCTGAAAGGAAAAACGCTCACAAATAATTTCACATCACAAAAACAACGGGGACAGTGATCATAGATAATGTATTCCATAATCACTGGATTATGTAGTATGGCATAAACAGCAGAACGACAGGTAAATTAATCTAGTAATTGGATTGCTTGGCCCTTAAAAACGTACAACGGCTGGCAATGACATCAGGTTTACTAATAATAATATTAAAAATTTACAATATAATAATTATGATAAAGAACTCTCATCACTGATACAAAACACGCTAAAAAGCAAAAATGTGAAAAATCGAATCTTTGTTAGGCAATGCCTTTCGTGAATTTAAACAATTACAAATCAGGTTAAAGATATTGTCTTCAAAATCTTACTAAAATCTATCAGAGGTCAAATGTGAAAAGGCTAAAGCAACTTATCCTTCAAAAAATACATTTTTATAAAACATGTCGAATAGTTTTCATAACCCACAGGACTGAATAATTTCCAGAAAAATATTTCGAAAACAAACCACAGTGAATATTTGTTTAAATAAATTGAGCTGGGTGAAATACAACAAGAAACTATTCAATGCATTTTCATAAAAAACTAATTAGCTAAAAAAACTGCGTATAAAACTAGGAAACATGTACAAATAACCAGTCTGCCCCTCCTTTCAGTTCACAATATGATTACATGAACACCATATTCAAGCAAATTCCAGGAAACAAGAGACATTATCTGGTGAGAATGAGATTTCTTCCTTTATAGTTACCATTAGCCTTAACTGGGTATCAGCTTTAACCGGAAATGAGGTTTTAAGAGTTATAGCTCGAAGGTAATGCAAATCCAGGCCTGCATTTATCTGTGAAAGATCTAATTTTGGAACTTTTAGTCTTTATCGCGTAGTATTTCATGGTCTGGATGCGCTGCTTTTAATTGAAAACGACTGCGTCGCCCAGTGTTTGATTTGGGATGACGATGAATGGCAAAAATAAATAGAAATGATGGTCTAAAACTCCATAAAGAAAGGCGCTATTGGGTGGTAACTGTCAAGCCTAAGTTAATTCTTTGGTTTTTCTTCTTTAGTGCTTTCGTGAATTAAATTGCAATATCCATATGACCGAAAAGGAATGTGTTTCTATAGCAAAGCGAGAGGATCGTGCTATCCAGTGTCCTTATCGAGCTTGTAAATGAGTGAAAATAAAAATAACGCGAGAAGAAAAATAGCAGAGACAAGCAACAGACAGTTTAATGCGGAAAAGAGCAATATTTAAGTAAAACAAGGCGTCGCAGTAATTAACACCAAGAACACTGGGACAATTCATTTTACTCGCTCTATTTCTCCTTTTCCTTAAGCGCTGAAAGCTACTTTCCATCGCACTGTTACATTGCAAAAGTGACTGAAATGATCACTCCTCTTCCTTGCAGTGCATCATAATCCCAACAAGATAAGATTCATACCTATATACGAGCTGTGAGGAAATATCCGTGCTATTCAGATTCAAGTGGCGACAGTAGCTACCTATTGTAATCATTTCTGAATACAATTTTTTTTTCTTAGGAAATAAAACTAGATAGGGACGTTACACTGTGGCCCTCAGATTAGCCTTCGCAAGCATATATGAAAAAAAAAAAAATAAAAGCGAAAAATGGATTCTTACCTGGCAACCCTCTTTTAATATGGCATTGGCGAACGTCGGGGCATTTTGAACAGGCACCGAGCCTTTCACAACAGACCACCGGTAACTGCAAAGAAAGTAAGCTCTATGTTGAGTCATAAATGGATTGTATCTAATGTTACTGCAGTGTATTATTCATTTAGGCATTGTAAACTGAATCGGGCAAGGCTTCCTATTTCAGTTAGATAAGTACTTAACATACATAATGCAACAATGAGTCATTAAAATCATTATCATAAAATGTACTGAGATTTCCATTGAAAATTCGCGAGTAAATGAATTTCACCACGACGCAATTATTGGTTACATCAACTCTACTACTATACTATAGTAGATTCACATCAACCGTGCATGTGATGTCTAGGCCTGTCCCTTACGACGCTCCTGATTGGTCGTAGATGAACCCAGGCCTGGAAACTCTCAGTCTCTCTCGAGAGTTCACATCGGCAGGATGCATGTTCCACCTCTTTTGAAAGAAATATCGCTCAGGAGAAGTGGAATAGACATCCTGCCTTTGTGAACTCTCAAGAGAGACTGAGAGTTTTTAGCCCTGTGATTGGCTTATCAACAGGTAATCAGGAGCGTCGTAAGGGACAGGCCTAGACATCACATGCACGGTTGATGTGAATCAACTATAGTACTACTATTACTACTGCTACTGCTACTGTTAACAATACCAATGTGGTGGAAGATGACTAAAGACATGTAATGGAATGGAACATAGAATATAGGCCAAAGGCAAAGCGCTGTGACCTATGAGGTCATTCAGCGCTGAAAGAGAAATTAACAGCAAGAAGGTTGGAAAGGTGTGGCAGGAGGAAACCTAGCAGTTGCACCACGAAACAAATATTAGAGGGTGGATAGTCAGAAGGCAAAAAGGAAACAACGGAGGTACAATAAAAGGAATGAAAGCGGTTGCAACTAGGGGCTAAAGGGATGCTGCAAAGACCCTAAGTTGTTAGGTAATGCCTACAGTGCACCTACGGTAGACCCCTTAGCTTAGGTATATTCACATGTATATATGTATTTAGAAATCAACATATAATTAACGTGCAACAGAAAGACATTTCTACCTCACATCATGAGCAAGCTCAAGACTCAAGTGAAAGACAAGAGCGCTACCAACTGAGCCCAACAGCTGAGTAAAACTGGCACCTAAGTTCTTGCACGCACCTGCAGCTTTATCTGCGTAGGCTACATACCCGACCGCACTTCACTCTAACTACCCCTTTTGTCTGAACACTCGTATGAAGCAGAATTTATAACCTCTGTATCTAATGCAAAAGGTACAGGTTCGAATAAGGGTCAGGGTAGACTTCAGTATTTACCAATTACAATTGTCTTTGGATGTACATAATTCACAAGTTAAAGTTAATTCAATATTTAAGGCTATTTGTGGCTTTATCATTGTTACGCAATGTGTAAATTTATATATAATTTCATACAACTACACTTACGGTGTATGAGTATCGCCTGCTCAATACAGCGTATGCCTACCATTACAAGTATATTTAAACTTACCCACAAATGATAGGAATATGCCTAATTAGCTAATGCATAGAGTTATTATTTTATGTTTTCAAGGATTTTCATATTATAAGAATGAAATGAGATACACAACGCCCATTAGTACGCTAGCTTCATTTTACATATATATAGGCCTACTCAACAAATGATGTATCCCTATAAGGAAAAATAGGTAAAGTAAATCCATTATTTCTCTTCAGGTGCAAGGACATTCTGTACCACTTACATGAGAAAACGAAAGCAGTTTCTTGTATAATAGCAAGATGGTTAATAATAATTAATCTTGTTACCAAAAACTGCGTCAAAATGTAGGGGGAGGAGCTACACTGACTCCGAGCATGTGCTGGACATATGGAAACAGAGCTGTCCGTTTTTGCCTTGTTTAAAGCAAAGGCATACTGCAGACGCACATCGCAAACGCTTTAATAGAATCCTAGTCTTACCACGATGTGGAAATACCAAGCTATTGTACAGTTACGGAATAAGATAATATACAAATTAGTGTCAATTCTTCGTCCAACAATGTTAAGCGCTGGCTCTCACTCAAAATCAAATCCCACGCTTTGAACCTTTTTTATGAAAAACTCGGTGTGTCCTTGTTGACCCCAGCAGTGGAATTAAATACGGCAATGAATAATGTAACAAGACCCAACAATTCATTCATCCAACCATGCTTTAAATGACATGCATCACTATATAAGTATTATTCCTGTGTAACAGCGATAATCTACATTAGCAAATTACAAGTCTGTACTTGCCCAGGTCCAGAGCTCAGCCTCTCTCATTCCTTAAATAAAAATGAAGAATGAAAGTACCTTGGTGCAAGTTACGATACTGGAAGTTACATCCCCAAGATGGGGGACTTGCAATCTTGGCCCTTCTTATATTACTGTAATTTTTGAAGGCATGGACTGAATAATAATCGATATTAACCTTCCACTGACAACAACAACAAAAAAAAAAAAGGAGAAATGTATCTAATGAAAACCGTTGATCCATAAAGTTATTATACAAATAAATAATCCAGCTGAATATAAAGGAATGGTTAGTCCTTAACAGTAAAGTGCAGTTATTTTGGACCTAAATCAACACTACATACAAGGTTTCTTTATACGGATTCGGTCAAACGATTTGCACTCGATACCATTTACGAGCTCCTCTATGAGCAAGAGCCCGTGCTGGCACATCGCCAACGCAATCAAAACAACAACAATAGCACATGCTACTTGCATGTAGGCCTCCCATGCTTGTGTTCAGCTTAATTTTGATACATATCTTCCTGTTCATCTGAGCATTCTGAGAATTTGCACCGAAGCTGAATGACTATCGTAATGACTTTGTGATATACGCGTTTATTTTGCTGACCTGACAATACAACCGTTCGGTTATTCAGTACAAATGATGTTTTGAAAGCTAGCACATAGCATTAGCCTTTGGTCATTCAGGCATAGGCCTAAGCAAATTAAACCGAAACGTGTAAATTTGCCCTGCAGGGTGCATCTTGGGATTAAGGAAGTCCTAAGAATGATAGAGAAACGTAGTTAAAAGTTACGAAATATTTGCCCCATGGAAAGAAATTAAAGGATGCAAAAAAAAAAAAAAAAAAAAAAAAAAAAAAAAAAAAAAAAAAAAAAAAAAAACTCGTCTCAAGCAGTTTCCTTCTATAATACGTAATTTGACAGTTGAGTACGTCATGCAAAAGACAGTAATATAACTAACCGTTAGTGCATAAGAAGCAGTCATTTCACATGAGGATCACTTTCAGCACTCACAAACTAAAACTTTGTCCTACAAACCGAGCACAGTTCACCCACAGGACGCCAGACACCGAGTCGCCAAACGAACTGGACGTCGGACGAGACGGTCCATCCTATTCAGTCCACAGGGTAAAGTTGGCGCCAAAATCATCACCTGCCATTTCATTGTCTCTCGTTTCTCGTTTACATTAATCATGTTAGTCTGTGTAAAAATTTGCAGTATATATTTAGGTAATCAGTACCGCCATAAGTAATACATGCAAGGTTAAAATCAAGATGAATGTGTTTTACACGAAATGACCCAAAATCTTGAGTGTTAATTAGCAATTCTGTATCTCATGTCCCTCTTACCCGCACCATTAGTCCCCTACCTCCTAATCAAGAACATGGTAATCCCCGACCCCAGCCCCTTAACACGAGAGCTTTCCGTCCGACTCCTCCCCTCGGCAGTACAAGTGTGTCTTCTGATTTGTGCGGAATGCATGTGCTTTGGATTGTCAATTTCTGGGGACTTTTGAAGGCAAACTTCACCTTGAACCGAGCTATAGTAAGTATGCTTAGCGTTTAGAAGTGCGTTATATCTGTATAACTGTTGTGAAAGGCATATGTGAACGACGTGCCCGCGTATCCTTTTTAGACGCTTTTATTTGTCTTACATACGTGTTGTAGGGCCTCCATCTTTCCACCATCTTGGTAATATTACGGCTTTCTTACAGGCTGCATTTGTGCAAGAACCCGTAATGGCTTAAGTCTGGCTTAATTTTCAACTATTGGTAATTATAGCGTAGAGTAATGTAGCCTACTAAACAGCTACTTTTGAAAATCCTTCCGAGTGATTTCAGTTTCATTATATCAAACTCTCTCACTCTCATTACCGATATAGGCCTAAGGTTTTCGGGCAGTGGCGTAGTTCACGTGATGTATGTATTATCGATAAAGGCTTAGCTTTACCCAGTATTGACAGATTTAGGATAAGTATACAGTAGTGAAAAATGGGAAATTTCGTACCTTCATAACTCTGGAACTAAACTGAAGTAAATCGCAGATTTCCTATATGTCTTAAATATTTTTTGAATAAGATTTGTTGCATGAGACTAATGAGGGAAATTGGCTTTGTATAACCAGTTAACAATAACTTTGAGGAAAAAATTGTTGGCCTGATGCTTATGTACTTTTGAATGCTTTTAAATTTCCCAGCTTATTTGTACTTACGTTAGGCTTAGCCTAGATTAGTATTTAGTTGGCATTTCCGTCGGCCTAAAACTTTTTTTCAAGTTTTGTAGCTAGTGGGAGATCGAGATTGTTTAAAAAAAATGTTAGTCACTGCCTGCCCATTCATATAAAGAAAAAAAAAATCGCATTATCAATACAGTAACTGAATATACAATTGCGCATTTATTTTATACCTCTGAATCGCACTAGAAATTTTCTAATAGTCATGGTACTTGCTTAATCAGCAAGAGAACGGGGATTTGATACCCGGGCGGGCATGGAGCGGCTTGAGCTCATGCCATTCTACTACTAATGGTTATGTTGACCAGAAAGTTATGTATTTGGTAGATAGGCTATTCTGGGTGGCTATGGGGCTGAAAATGCGGATAAACCTAATAAGCAGATCACAAAATACTGAAGGTCGGTTCCATTTCATGTGTCCACCCATGGGCGAAGATGTAGTACTTGCGTAGGGGTAGCAAGCAGTTGGGTGACAATCAACATTTCCGATATCCTTGGCTTGCTGTTATAAATATGAAACTACCTATTGCTTGAGTAGCACATTTTAATGATTATACAAAGAATTTTTGCACTTTCTAGTATAAATCACAAGCACTAAAACCGAGCTTGCAGATCAAACACAAACGAACGAAAAGCTTTCAGTAATTAATCTCATTAGTATACTCAGGCTGCTGTTTGATGTTTGATCGCAAACCATTCAGATAATAAAATTTACTTACAATTCAGACTTTCTAATAATAATGTATACTGCAAGAACATAAATATGGACCAATGAAGCTAGGCCTATGCTACTGATTCGTAGGATATTTTACTTTACTGGCCTTTTTAAAAGCACACACACTCAGTCAAAATTACTTTTTGTTATAACCTTTATTTATTCATTATAATATCCAAGCATCGTTCCAATGCCCAACAATTAAAAAAAAAAAAGTATGTCTAGGCTAGCCTTTATCACCAGTCTAAGGATGACGGGAACTCGGTGAGATTTCAAAATTACTTTCGATAAGTTATTTGGCTAAATAGCCTCGGAAGTACCCAGTCACGGGGGTATTATGATAATTTGTACACTCATGAAAAATTACATAATTATACAAAATATTCTGGAAAGAAAACCATGGCGGTGCCATTGCCATCAGACATGTATTAACAGAGTATTTTATGCCTCATAGACAACAATATTTCATGCTATTTCGAATTTCAACCTATTCATGTAAATTGCGTGCAATTTACATGAATAAAATACCCTTAAATCGCATTCCAATATCCAGATGTCTTATATTTACCTACAATGAAATAAGAAAAATATCAAAGACCATCGTTCGTTTCCGTTTGACTTGAGGGAACTATTTGTCACATGCTCGTCATTCGTGTCCTTGTATTATGTTTTCAACATTATAAACCGGCATTTTTATTATCTAAATAAGAAGGTATGAGGTTCTTTCGTTTATATTAGCTTTCAGATGTTCTACTGAAAACATTGTTTGCTGTATCACAATAAGCTTTCAATATCGGAAGCATTGATTTCAACCAGATTATTTAAAACCCACGATGGTAAGTGAACAAGGTGGAATGAAATATACTATAGTTGGACATCATTGTAAAATTCCAGATATCACTACAATATAGTACTCTGTTTCAACTCATCTAGCATAAAAAAAAAAAAGTCATCCATTGACAAGCAGACGTGATTACATTGAGGTACGTACTCGCTCTCCGAAAAAGAATGCTGGGGGAAGACCAATAGACGAGTAAAAAGAATGTTTAGAGAATACGAGAGACGAGAAGAAAAACAAATGCAGAGAGCGAGGGAGAGAGCGGTGGTTTTCACCCATTGAGGAATGTTAAGAGATTACGTCGTACTTTTTTTTTTATAATTTTTTTTTTATAAAAGTCTAGCCTAATCACTTGCGATTTTCTTAATGTTTTGATGCTATGATATTAAAGAATCACAGATGAATTTGAAATTAAAATGTTCTCATGCCATTTTTTTAATTTCCTAAGCAATTTTATTGGTAAAATTTAATGTTATGCGACTTATGGCTGTACCCCTCCTTCACCCAACTGTCAAACTCATAACACTTCACCATACACCCTCCCCCCTTAGGCATTACGTAATTTTTGAACGGCATCTTATGTTATCTACCTACGTGTCACCTCCGAGGTGCTAGTACTATAGTACTACATGGCGGTAACTCAATGGGACGCCGGGTTTAGGACTCCCCCCTGGGGGATCAAAGATATCGTTTATTAATATAAGAAATGTATGTATATAATACTTTGATCCCCGAGGGGCTAGTACTAAACACGGCGTCCTATTGAGCTTCCGCCATGTTTTTAGTATTAATAACTAGGAGGTGACGCGTAGAAGGATACGTCTATTAAATAAATTTCCTTGGCTGCCTTTCTGTGTCCCTCCCCTCCCAGGGTCCCCTTCCTCTTCCCCCTCTCCTCTCCCCTCCCCCAATACCAAGATATGGTCAGTTCTTCGTATACGACCTTAGGGTAAACGGGGCTGGTGCTGCCTGTAGGCTTATTATTATTATAATTACTTTTTACTATTATTAGTTGGGTTAATTTAGTTGTGGTATGGGTATGGTACGCATATTGGTATAGATATGGATGTGGGTGCAAGTACGGGTATGGTAAGGATGTGGGTATGGGTACGGTACAGTTATGGGTATCGGTATGGGTATGGTACAGATATGGGCACCAGTAGTCCAGTGATGTCCATGTATTTAGTTATACGTAAGGTCCTCGATTCAGCCATTTGAATACAAGCCATCTGTCATTTCCCCATTGATATTCGCCGTTACGCTACTCACTGCCCCTACATACTCTCTTAATCTTCCTATCGGACTCAAATTGAGCACCCCCACTCTCTCTCTCTCTCTCTCTCTCTCTCTCTCTCTCTCTCTCTCTCTCTCTCTCTCTCTCTCTCTCATATATATATATATATATATATATATATATATATATATATATATATATAGTATATATATATTTATATATGTATATATATATATATATATGTATTGAATATGTATATGTATGATATATATATATATATATATATATATATATATATATATATAGAATAACTTGATCACGAAGTATATAAAACGTGATGCTATGTATAAATAAACGTTATTGCCACGAAGGAAAAAAAAATAACCTTTATATATATATATATATATATATATATATATATATATATATATATATATATAAGACGAAAGTTTCTTGAAATGACTTGGCTTTGATGTGAAAAAATAGGTTTCAATTTTGGAATAGTCTTTGTATAGGTTACCGTTATCCTGCCATATCTACAGAAAACACAACACACGCAAATATATTATATATATATATATATATATATATATATATATATATATATATATGATATATCTTGGGAGGAAAACTGACGAAACCAACACACGCTAGACTGTCTTTATTTATTGCCAACGTTTTGTAGCTATTATAGTATTAAATCCTTGTGGCTGCACATAAATAAAAACATATCAGTACAACCTTTAAAATAATTTTTAAAATATAACAGAGTAAGAATAACAAAAGAAAACACAAGCAACCCAGAGGTGGACAACAAGGAACTAGTTGAAAAACATATAATTTGCACTCCCATGAATTTGGACTCCCCAGTCATTATGCTTATAAAAGTAACTCCCCATTCCTTATGAAACGTATGATTTGCACTCCCCAGTCCATATTATATGTGCCATAAACACTTCCTATGTATAATAAGCACTCTCTTAGTTTCTATGTAAATTGTAAGTATGCCGAAAACTCTAAAAGCCAAGCTAAGGAAAGCCAAGCCAAGTCATGCTATGCCAAGAACTCTAAAAGCCAAGCCAAGCCAAGCCATGCCATGCCAAGCACTCTTAAAAGCCAAGCCAAGCTCAACCATACCATGCCAAGCACTCTAAAAGGCAAGCAAAACCAAACCATGCCATGCCAAGCACTTTCAAAGGCAAGCAAATCAAAGCCAAGCCAAGCCAAGCTAAAAACTTTAAAAGCCAAGCCATGCCCAAAAGTCTAAAAGACAAGCCATGCCTAGATCTCTTAAAAGATAAGCCAAGCCAAGCCAAGCTATACCATACCAAGCATTCTAAAAGCCAAGCCACGCTAAGTTATGCCATGCCAAGAACTCTAAAAGCCAAGCCAAACCATGCCATGCCAAACACACTAAAAGCCCAGCAAAGCCAAACCATGCCATGCCAAGCACTAAAAGCCAAGCAAAGCATAGCAAAGCCAAGCCAAGCCATCTTATGCCAACAACTTTAAAACCCAATCCAAGGCAAGCCATGCCATGCCATGACAAAAACACTAAAAGCCAAGCAAAGCCAAACCATCCCATGCCAAGCACTCTAAAAGCCAAGCAAAGCCATGGCATGCCAAACATCTAAAAGCCAAGCTAAGCCAAGCCATGCCATGCCATGCCAACCACTCTAAAAGTCAAGCCTTGTCAAGCACTCTAAAAGCCAAGACAAGCCAAGCCAAACCATGCCATGCCAGCTAATCTAGAAGCAAGAAAAGCCAGGCAATGCCAAATCAAGCCAAGTAAAACCATGCCATGCCAAGCAGTCTAAAAGCAAAGCAAAGCTAAGCCAAGCCATGCCATGCCAAATATCTGAAAACAAATCAAAGCCAAGCCATGCCAAGATCTCTAAAAGATAAGCCAAGCCATGATACGTCAAGAACTCTAAAAGCCAAGCTATGCCATGCGAAGCACTCTTAAAACCAAGCCAAGCCAAGTCATGCCATGCCAAGAACTCTAAAAGCCAAGCCAAGCCAAGCCATGATATGTCAAGATCTCTAAGAGCTAAGCCAAGCCAAGCTAAGTCATGCCATGCCAAGAACTCTAAAAGCCAAGCCAAACCATGCCATGACAAGCACTCTATAAGCCAAGCCATGCCAAACACTGAAAGCCAAGCAAAGCCAAAACATGCCATACCAAGCACTTTAAAAGCCAAGCCAAGCAAAGCAAAGTCAAGTCAAGCCATCATATGCCAACAACTCTAAAAGCCAAGCCAAGCCATGTCAAGCACTCTAAAAGCCAAGCCATGCCATGCCAAACACTATAAAAGCCAAGCAAATCCAAACGATCCCATACCAAGCACTCTAAAAGCAAAGCCAAGCCATGCCATGCCAAGCGCTCTAAAAGCCAAGCTAAGCTAAGTCATGCCATGCCAAGAACTCTAAAAGCCAAGCCAAGCCATGACAAGCACTCTAAAAGCCAAGCTAAACCATGCCATTCCTGCCATTCTAAAAGCCAGGCAATGCCAAGAGCTTTAAAAGCCAAGCCAAG
>NC_087212.1:46888225-46910725 GCF_015104395.2 Macrobrachium nipponense
ATTCTTGTAATATTTCAGTTTGGTTTTTATAGGTTACATTGTCTTCTATTTTGAAAGTTATTTTAGGTTCCATCCGTCTTTAAATTCACGATTGATTCTTTTTTGTTTGGTAATAGGAGTGCCTCAAATTATTTGGAAATCCATAAGATGTCAACCTAAATTCTAGAAGCTTTTAAAGCTTATGTGGTCTGCTATTATGTAGATTAGGATTCGTGTGATATTATTTGTCATAGAGGCCAGAAAGTGTGCCTCGTGATTTTAAAGAATGCCTGGAATTTTAACTTCATGTTGTGGTGAATTGAAAAATGCGGGCGGGTTGTCTGGAATACACTTTAATACGGGAGTTAATAAAACGCTTCGGAAAAGGTGACTCCCATTCTTGAATACTTTCAAGTCTGTCAGACTTTCGATAACAAATTCACCGCAAGGAAACTTTTACTGTGTATCGGCCACTTAGTGTTCTGTGTTCCTCGTGGGGATTAATCTAATGGTTCCTGAAAAATTTTGTGTTGATATAAGAAGGAGAATATATTACATATTAACTTTTTTGGGAGGGAACCGATAAAGTTACATCTCACTGTGGTAAAACCTTGGTATTTCATTGTAAGAATTCTTGAAGGAATGTCGCTGCAAATACAAGCATTCCTTCGCTAGAGAAAAAAAATACTCATTCATTTATTTATATTCTTTGATTTTTCCATGTTGATCATTGTTCAAACTTACATAGCTTGTTTCATGTGAAAGGTTTCTAAACAATTTTGATCAAATAAGAATAGCAGTTGAAGTTCTCTCTGCAGCAATTTCTTCAGCTGGGTACAGCAGAGCGTCCAGATTTCATTTAAAGAGAAAGTCAGACCTCTGCGGTTGCCGTAGGGGCTCAGGAGGGAAGAGGTTTTAATTAAATGACCTCGCCATAATGATGCAATCAAGTGGAGAAAAATGCTCCAAAGAATCAATGGAGTTGACTCCACCAGAGATGAAAACCACCTGGGTCTATCCTTAGAATACAACGCGTTTTATTAGTAGAAGAACCAAAGGAACAGAAGTGAAAAGGGACTGATGGAAAGCATTAACTTCTGAATAAAGCTTTGGAAAACTGAGAGAGAACGAGAACTGAAGTGAATTAACGACGTCAAAATTCGTCAGAATGGATTAAGAAAGATCTGCTCATTCGTATACATTCCAGCATTCTAAAAACGAGAATATATAAAAAGGGAACATTTTCCGAATTAATCAATTTATGCCTATTGTCAGAATTTTTCATAAACTAAAGGGCATTAAGTTTTATTTCGTTTTCTTGTGAATTTCACGATGCCTTTCTGTCGATTTTGTTCATGCTACAACGCACACCAGTTACCTGTTACAGAAGTAGATTGTACTTAAATTCCATATGTCAAGACCAATATACGAGAAAGTTTTTCATTGTAGTAGGTACTTGTTTACCGAAGAGAATTTCGTCTAATTTATAACCTCCAAATATTTACTTAACTTTTGTTATAACGGGAATACGTCTACCAAGGTAGAAGGTAGTACGGCAGTTAAAACATAAGGTAGAATGTGGTATTTTGGCCGCTAGTTCCGACTATTGCTTGCAGTGCAGCAATATTGTAAGCATAAAATGTGTTTAAAATTATATCAAACATTGAAAATGTATATCATGGTATATTAAGACAAGTAGTTATGTTGAGAAACATGATCATAATTATCTTAATCTCATCTTAGTGTTTTTTGTCGTTTTAATTCCTTGATCCAACTCTCTAGTAGAGGGATAGTACCATCAGTGCACCTCATGCTGAGCACTGTAGGTACTATCCCTTTGGCCTAACTTTTATATTTCATTCCATTCCATTGATCCAACCCAGGCTACTTCTAATTTCCGAGACAAGCCCTTACTATACTTGATTCATGTTTAAAGAATAAATATATGTTGGTTGCTTGGTAGATAGATATTAGGGTGTCTTGATTAAATGGGCGACTTTCTACTACAGTGGATAATTCTTATGGATATCCATCGATGCACGAGATGTGTGAAAGTATATAGTGCATAAGACGGTTGTGGTATTTCTTATGTAAGCTGTTCGAAACAAACGTTCAGCCATGAGGGTATTATTTTTGGGATCATGTCAAGATTAGCGAACCCACTTTTTCAAGACAGTATCATACCACTTTGACGCATACACACACACACACACATACACACACACACACACACACACACACACACACACATATATATATATATTATATATATATATATATATATATTATATATATATAAATCAGAGGTATATATAATATTGTCATGAAAAATAGTAGGTTCGCTAATCCTGAGATGATCCTAATTTTGTTCCGAAGAATATTTTATAATGTTTATCATCAGATTTTGTTGCTGAAACCAAATATTTAGATGTTTTCGTACTTAATAAAATGCGCTAATACTGATCTCTTTTTTTCAGGTCTCATCTTCCTAAGGTAAGTCAAGTAAGCCATGCTGCTAGGACTTGTGATTATCCCGTGTTCTTTTGTTTCAGATTTGAAATATGGCCACTTATTTCAGTGCACTTTAGTATTATATGCTGACATGTTTCTACGGGTTGTTTGATTAGCTCAGGTTACCAATATCGTGGTACGTTCTTAAGGTTTTTATGAATTCTGTATTGTGAATATGGCTGTCTGACGTGAAATACAGATCAGTGTTATGCTTTGCAACTTGTGGATTGACTGTCAAAGTATCTGTTGCTGCAAAATTTGCTACGTTACTGGAAAGCATTGAGAAATACTCAAAAGCAAACTTCTTAACAGGCTTAAAGGGAGAACAGAGTAGTCCGTGGATTTGCATCTGCTCTGAGCCGTTGATTTCCCGCTTGATTTGCAGTAAGGGTTGATATGTATGACTATTATAGACCCGGATTTGGAATTGCGTTGCTTGAGTTTAGCTAATATCAACTTGCGCTTTTGGATAGTTTGCACTTAACTGATGATATCGACGGCATACTGAAGTTGCTTGCGTTTAGATGGGTTGCTTGCTTTTAAATTATGTCAATTTGAGTTGAGGGTTTCATGTGCATAATTATTTGATACTGACTTGTCTTTCATGGTGCTTGCATTTTTGCCTCTCAACTATTGACTTGATTTGTTGGGATGCCGTTCAGGTAGTGGCAAAAAATCTGATTTTGAAAAGCTGAATGCAATTTAGTCAGGGAAATTTTGCAGCTTGATGTTATAATATTTGATGTTAAATTAAATTGGCTTTTTGCTAAGCGACGCATATTTAGGTTTTCATTTCAGGTAATCATTTCGCATAGTGGTTCACGTGATAAATGTTGAATGAGAATGAACTTTCGGCAAAGTGAGATGCACTTTGATATTGAATAATGAAAAGGTTTCAACGCCGTGCCACATTTTTGCATTAGTACAGCAATGCAATTTGGACTAATGGCTCTTACCTTAGCGTTAAAATACGAGGTTAATTTTAGGCACATGTAATTCATATCTGCATCTCAAATTGGTTTCGACTCATTTTGGGCTGTAGTTTAATTCGGCTTTTGGAAGAGGAAACGGTTTCAAAGTTCGGGTCTTGATGTCAGTAGAGTCGTTCTGATGGAAGTTAGACATCGCGGGAAGAGACCAGAGGGAACGGATTGACTTTAAAAGGCAGAGAGCAGCCCAGCTGGGGGGCGCACTGTAGATTATGGTGTCGTTGTGGGGATGAATATATTTTATATTTTGTTCTCTACTGCCTACTTGAATTTTTTTTTATGTTTTGATTTTAAGGTCATATATGCAACCTTATTTCTACCACTAGCAGCTGGCTTAAGGTTATCCAGAACAACTAAACATTTTCAGTTCATACTACCTTTGCGAACATGTAAGCAAAGTCCTTGAGATTGTCCTTATTCTTGAACATTATGCATGACCTTGACCATTTTCTGGGTAACCTTTCCGTCTCATAGCCATGAAGTAGGGCTTTGAGAGTAGGAAGTATTTTGTCAGTACTGTAGCATAATCACTTTGCCTTTTTTGTTCCCGAAAAATCATACCAATCGCTTCAGAAAAATCTATTTGCGCGAAGTGAATACAGAATTCTACTCACTTTCGAAGAATCGGCCTGTGTGAAATGAATGTACAAGTATCCAATCTCGCCCGTGATCCAATTTGTGTGAATTGAGTATAGAAGGTAGACGTCGTTCGAAGTTCATTCAGCCCTTAAATTTAAATCAGAAAAAATCCAAGAGTTGAATGAAATACGGGTGACCTCGAGGGTCAAATTTTCACGCTTAGTCGGTGGCTCGACGAGGTCATTTCCACATCAAGAGCCGATGGGGTCTGGTGAAGTGTGGGCGAAGTGTGGCTGATCTGGGACTCCACGTGAAAAGGTAAATAAAAGCGTATCTTTAGACTTCGTTTAATTTGATACATAAGAACTACCACTTATAAAATGACTAATTGGTGATCTCCAGGACACTTCTAATTGGATTTTTTTATTTATAGTTTTTCAGCATAAGCAGTAAGAGAGCCCGCTACATCATATACGAACTGATGGCCAGAGAGGATGAGAAGAGAGCTGTTGATTGTAAGTAGTCCCGAATTTTTAAGATTTTATGATCTCAAGTAGAGGAAAGATGTTTGATGTTATATATATATATATATAATTTACACTTTTTACACTTTTGGAACTATCATGATTACTTCTAGATGATGGTTTGAAATCTATTCCCACTTGTGACCGATTCAAACGGAATGTTGAACTGGAACGTGGCGTGAGTTTTAGAGAGAAGATCGGCAAGGACGTCAATAAAAGTTATCATGTTAATCCCCCTGTATATAAGGTCAAAGTTAAGTGTGAGGGGAGGTCTTATTTCTTTTATTCCTGCATTATAAGGTCTCGAATTAAACAAAAAATTTAAAAACTCCTTTTTTATGAGACTTTGATCTCGGTTACCACGTTATAGCTAATGTTGTGAGGGAAATTTCATCTTGAATGAATTCTGAAAATGATGATTAATCAGTACGAAAATATTTCAGATTCCTTGAAGGCCACATTGATGTTGTGCACGCAAAGTTTTTCCCAGACGGCTCCGAGGCAGCGTTCGAGAACACTTTCCTAGAAGTAAGTGATTTTAAGTCTTTTGGTCTTTTTATATTGCATATGGTTAGTGCACTTATTTTCAGTGGTTTTTAGAATTTCTTTGATCATTTGGAATCATTTATTAACAATATATGGATCGATGTCGCATCTATTATATGTTTTGTGCATTGCATATTAGATCATTACAAGGTTAATTAAATTTTATCATAATTTAATCATTCAACCGGTTTACAGTATTTTAATTCATGTTTAGATAAATTCCTCTTTCGAGTACATGGAGCATGAGCCTCATTGATGATTAAATGATGTTTGATCAATTTTGATGCTTTGATCCTTTAATAAGGATCACAGCTCTAGTAGTAACTTATTCTGCGCACACGTTGTCAACCGACCATTTCAAATAACAGCGGCCATCGAGGTTTATATGCGTAGTATCTCCGATGTAAAGAACATTAAGATGAGATATGTAGGGACGCAGAGGTGGAAGAAGGGTTAGCCAGGGTGAAAGAACCGTTTGGTCATGTGGGAAGGATGAAGGGCAACAGGTAGGGGAAACAGCTTCATGTTAATAAACTGGCACGCACACATACATGTATATGTATATACATATGTATATGTGTATTTTTATATAGGTACATATACACTATAGGAGCAGAAGGAAATATTAAAAGGTATAAATATCAGTGTTTTCATGTACTTAATACCCTTCTTCTGAGTACAGAGTATATTAGATACTTGAAATCGTCGTTAGGTGCTTATACCATTTATTATTTTCTTCTGGCTCTTGTGATTATACATGCATACATACATACCTATATATATATATATATATATATATATATATATATATATATATATATATATGTATATATATATTTATAATTACAAAAGCCTGAAGGAAATTATAAATGGTATAAGCACCAAGCGACGATTTCAAGTATCTAATATACTCTGCACTCGGAAGAAGAGTATTAAATACATGAAAACACTGATACTTATGCCTTTTAATATTTCCTTCTGCTCCTATAGTGTATATATATACCTGTATACAAATACACTTATACATATGTATAAATACATGCATGTGTGCGTGCCAGTTTATTAACATGAAGCTGTTACCCCTACCTGTTGCCCCTCATCCTTCCCACATGACCAAACGATTCCTTCAACTTGGTTAACCCTTCTTCCATCTCTGCGTCCCTACATATCTCAATCTTAATGTTCTTTACGGCGGATATATATATATATATATATAACATGGGGGAAGAACCCCCAGTATTCATAAGGTAAGCGTGGACACGAAACGGAAGGCAGACCCCATTACTCCATTACACACACAGGCTCTCTCTCTCTCTCTCTCTCTCTCTCCACCTCTTTCTCTCCATTCTAACAGGTAATGAAAATGAGAGAGTTGCATCATAACATAACGTTTATTTACAAGAATAACTAAATCAATTAACTAAGTAATCCAGTCTTACAGACTAACTCAAAACTACAATGTCAAGTCACCCAAAAGTCCACACCCCTCCGGGAACTCTTTATCCCCCGGCATTTCCAGATCCGTCTGTTCCAAAGATACAGAACACATCCCGGTAAGTACACACACAAGTTTAAAGACAAAGTTAATAAAATGGAACATCTTACAAGATATCAAACAAGCCATCCCTTTGGCTAAAGTAAAGGTAACACTTACCCATTCCCAACCGGAATATCGCTCACTGTTTAAAAAAACACTTTGGCACCCGCCATCGTGGCTTTGCCTTCCTCCCCCGAATCTCTGTGCAAGTCTTCCCATAGACTTGGCTAGTGATACATTATGAATAGAAGAGGCGCACACGCACATACGAATGCACACTTCGACAACGCCTCATATTACTGGCTACAACCAGTTTCCCAAAGGCACTTTGAGAAGAGTTCATAAACTGTCGTACATTGACTTCCTGAATTAAGCACTTTTATCTCACGCCATCCCCTAGAAACTCATTGATCAGCTACTCTCAGGTCGTCACTCCTGCACTGTTCTCCACATTCCATAGGTCACAGAGAACGCACATTATTAATCAAAACCCCTAGGCCTTACAGATTGCTCGGCCACCTATATGCTAGCCCCCGCCTAGCAAAATTGCTTATATAATACAAAACACTGGCCGGCTTAAAATAAAATAAGTAAAACTGCACGTCTCTGGCATTATAAAATAAAGTCTTATCACGCTTTATCTCCCAATAGCACAAGACGCATTTTCTCTCATATTTTCTGCATTAGGATTCTTGAATATCCCTCTTCGCTTGTCTGCAACTAGCTGAACAGACAGCAACAGGCTATAGCAGGCTGTAGCAACTGTAGGAAGACGGAATGCCTCCCTCATCGTAGAAGACTCTCACGGCTTCTTGTAGATCCCCAAAAAACACGCTGTAGAATTCTCGCGATCACCCATCATGGAAATACTTGTAATCACCCTGGGGTAAAATAACAGCAACCTCTCGGCACGGCTGGTGGACGTCTTGCTGGAGTCGGGGAACGACTTTTGGTGTGTGTTAGTATGTCAGTCAAGTCTCTGGTCAATCTAAGAAAATTAACCCAAACATACTACTTCTATCAAAAAATGATCTCAAAAGGGCAGAAATACTAACTGAACGTCTCCCAATTAACTCCCTTAAATATGACTACTAAAATGACAAGTCATTATCACAACTCTCTAAGAAAAAAAAACATCAAGTTCTCCAACTCAATTCTCCAAACTCGCACATCAGCACACACACAACTCAGAAATCACAGCAACTCCACGGAATTCTGCACTCACATTTCGAACTCGAATGTGCTCACAAGAAAAAAGAAGAAGACAAAATCGTAATAAGCCCAAGAAAAAAAAGAAAGTATCTCGTAACATACCCAGACCCAAAAAAATATTCTCTCAAGTTCTGACATTCAAACAACCCACAAAATCAGTAAAAATCTCCAACTTTTAACAGCAAAAACCCCTTTACTGCTCGATAATTAATCACAATGAGACTTAATGTCAAACTCCCATTACGTAAGTAACAACCCTCGAAAAATTACATCTCCCGGTAAAATCAAATCTCCCGTCCAAAAAAGAAATGTTACTTAAGCTCAATCCCCAAATCATATCTCTCATAGGAAAAGGAAGAAAAACAATAAAAAAAAAGGATAATCACAAGTAGATTTCCCCAATCACAAAACACATAATACATGTATAATATGCATAACTCCCGCGTTTTTCCCATGTAAAGCCCCGGAATTTGCCAGAAAGCAAACTCTCACATATGCGCTTTCGTGAAATGCTATAGCCAACATTTCCAGATATTGCAAAAATTCTGATCTGTCACCATCAGAAGAAAAGAATCAGCACACGCTCAGCACACGGCTCATCACATCGCCTGTCAGCAGAAAAATCGCCTGCGGACGCATGCTCAAACAACAGCGCAAAAATTGTCTAGTCAGACACATAAGTTTGGAAACTCATGATTCTCAAGAAAAAAAGGTCTAACTGACACATTTCACAGAATTAACTCCAGGATATGACTAATGTGCACAAAAATTTGTCTCGAAGACTTATTCTCTCAACATGACTTTGTCCCAAATTATATTTCTCCAAGAATAACACACTTGTGAACATAAAAAATGCACACACATCTCCAAATGACTCGTAATGCAGTAATGCCACTTCTCTCTAAATAGACACGAAATCAAAAGAGAGAACCTCAGAAATCTCCTCTTTGCTCGAAAAAAACTCCATAACCACAAAAAGAGGGTCACCCGCCAAAGATTAATTCCAACTCCATTATGAGACACCATATTAATAATAACACCACTCCGGTTATAAAAATATTTCCTCCATTTGGTTAATAACCAACCCCCTTATATTATTCTCTTATTTCTCCAATAGCCACATGTCAATAAAAAAAACACCACTCCAGGAATAGAGAATAATCACCTCTATTTCGGCAAATACAAAATATTTACCTCTATTTCCCCAATAACTCCATGTGGAACAAAACAAGGCTCCAAAAATATATCTCCAAAAAATGTGCACTCAAGGCATCTAACTCACATACTCACAAATATTGCCCCATAATCTCCAAATATGTGTCTCCATTTGCAACAAAGATGGCTGCAAAATAATTGAACTAAACATAGCTCATACCACTATTGGCAAATATCAAAAATGGCCAAAAATATATATCTCCCATATATTATAACTCAAATATAACTCCAAAATAATATATACCTCCAATTATCTCTCCAAAATAATATATCTCAATTATATCTCAATTCTAACTCCAATTCTCCAGAGAATAACTCAATGTTATAGTAAAAAACTATAAAAACTCACTCCATTTAGCATAACTGCTAAAAAAGGGCAAAAACTCGGCAAATAAAACTGTCTAGAAAATTCTAGAGAAAATCATCCATGTGCCACAAGTCATTATAACAGAATTCCCAACTCACAGTGTCTTAGCCAAGACTTCTCCATATGCACTACGACATAAGCCACTAGAAAACTTAACCAAGTTTCCTATCTCTCACAAAGTTGTCACAAATACGACAAGGGTATTGTGCAAGAAAACTCACAATTTCTGGAACAAATATCCAGAGAAAAAATGTAGTGCCATTACGTATGCATTCAAACGTGCAAAAATTCTCCCATATATTACTCTATAGCATCAAATAGCTAAAACCCAAACACTTTCTCGAACAATGACTCTAAGTCATGAACTGAGATATTAAAAAATATTCACACCAACTGGAGAGAAAAAAAAATTCAAATTCACCCTTGGTAAAAAAACTTGTGTCAGCGATGGCTAATTTCCAAAAAAGGAGAAAAGAAAAATCAACGGCACCATTAACTATCTCCCGTAACTCACTAGATGTCAAGCAATTATCTGCTGAACTCATAAAAAAAAGAAAAAAAACTAAAACAATGTGTTGTTAGTTCTTCCCATAATCACAAAAGATTTCACCTCCCTTGACAGCATTAAAACACCCACGTATTAGTACATAAAAAATCAGTATCAGAAATATCACTATCACAAAATCACCAAAAAAAAAATTGCTATCCTCAAAATCATCAGTATCAGTACAAAAAATATCACCAATGTTAATGCTTGTCCATTCTCCAAAAATTCAGCAAAAGTTCAGCAAGTTTCAACACAATTCACCAAGATTCAGTCAGATTCATAAAGATTCAGCAAAACTCATCCCCGTGAATCACTGAAATATTCTCCAAAGTTACAAAAACTCAACAAATAATTAACACAAGACTTCTCCCATTAATTCATTGTAATAATTATCCCTGAATAATTATCTGTAATAATTATCAACTAATCTCCCATGAAATATCTCAAATCTCTCGTAAAACAATTCTCCCGTAATGATAATTGTACTTAGGCAAACCTCCCGTGACACATCTCAAGTATAATAATTATTAATAATAATAATAATAATAACTCTTCATAGCAATAATTCTCTTGCAAAAATTTCAAGTAAGGGTGAAATTCAAATAGCATACAACAGTATTGCTGAATCCTATGATATACAATTTCTCCAGCATGCAACACCATGACATAACACCATTGCCACACAACACAGATACAACACCAATCATCGGCATTTCAAAGTAATCTCTCCAACACAATAAAAAAATAATCTGTGTATCCCCCTTATATTTGTGTCTTTCAAGGCACAACGAAACATATAACACATCCCGTGCATGTTAACTACTTTTCCCCTCATTTTCGGAAAAGAAAAATCTCTTTTCTAAAAAAAAAACTCCACGGGCATTTCACTTCATCAACTAATCAATCAGCTGATATCTTAGCATTCAATGTCAAGGCCAAATCCATACCCCAACACAAAGAAAGAAAAAAAAAAAGGAAAAGGGGGAGGTTCACCAACACTGAGAAAAAAAAATTTCTCCCCCCCGTGAGAACAACCCCTCAGTCGAGCGGCAGAACAGCCCGAGGCATACCAGTAGTATCCCCCATCTCCCCTTGAACAGTGTCTGAGGACCCCTTCCCAAGGTATACACTAGTACCCACCTCGCAATACCCTCCCCTGCACTATCTCTCGAGTGAGGCCAGTGGTACCCTCGCAACACCCTCCCTCGAGGCAGGCCATACTCCCCTTGCAATGTGCTGAGCCCGTAAAATTGTGGCCGCTCTGTGTCACTAAGCCAAATATGATTATCCAAGCACAGTTCACATGCATAGAAAAATACACTCCTATGTTTTAAACAAAAACGAATGCATACGTCTATTACAAAAACATGCAAATAAAGAAAACACGTCACTATGGGGCAAAGACAAGAAAAATTGTTGACCTCTTGAACCAATCCCATAACCCTGAAATATTTAAACAAAAACCCACTCCTTCAAAACAATAGTTTAACACTCACCACTCCATAATGGGAAAAAAGAACTCGAAATTCTCCGTAAAACGCGGCAGTGATATATGTATTAAACACAACACCCGCACGGGTATCTCGGAACACTCTCGTCATTGCACAAGCAAAAGTCACACTGGGTGCGCTCACTGCTTCTGGCTGACTCCCTGGGAAAAATGCTGAGTCCCATAAAAATCCTTCCCTCCCTTTAGCACAGTTAACAGACAGATATTTTCTCATTTTTTCTCACTAAGTAACTGAAAACTAACAGTTTAACGATTTTCCACAATCCCACAAAGCTTTGTCGTTCGAAAACTATCGCTAAGCCACAACCCCTTTTATGTTCTAACTGGCCACCCATCTCTACATTGGCGTTCCTAGGCATAGAAAATAAAAACAAAACTTTTTATATCCCCTCTTAACCGCTGACACCACTATAACATGGGGGAAGAACCCCCAGTATTCATAAGGTAAGCGTGGACACGAAACGGAAGGCAGACCCCATTACTCCATTACACACACAGGCTCTCTCTCTCTCTCTCTCTCTCCACCTCTTTCTCTCCATTCTAACAGGTAATGAAAATGAGAGAGTTGCATCATAACATAACGTTTATTTACAAGAATAACTAAATCAATTAACTAAGTAATCCAGTCTTACAGACTAACTCAAAACTACAATGTCAAGTCACCCAAAAGTCCACACCCCTCCGGGAACTCTTTATCCCCCGGCATTTCCAGATCCATCTGTTCCAAAGATACAGAACACATCCCGGTAAGTACACACACAAGTTTAAAGACAAAGTTAATAAAATGGAACATCTTACAAGATATCAAACAAGCCATCCCTTTGGCTAAAGTAAAGGTAACACTTACCCATTCCCAACCGGAATATCGCTCACTGTTTAAAAAAACACTTTGGCACCCGCCATCGTGGCTTTGCCTTCCTCCCCCGAATCTCTATGCAAGTCTTCCCATAGACTTGGCTAGTGATACATTATGAATAGAAGAGGCGCACATGCACATACGAATGCACACTTCGACAACGCCTCATATTACTGGCTACAACCAGTTTCCCAAAGGCACTTTGAGAAGAGTTCATAAACTGTCGTACATTGACTTCCTGAATTAAGCACTTTTATTGATCAGCTACTCTCAGGTCGTCACTCCTGCACTGTTCTCCACATTCCATAGGTCACAGAGAACGCACATTATTAATCAAAACCCCTAGGCCTTACAGATTATATCCAGAAGGAAATATTGGAATGCATAAGTGCCAATGCTTTCGTGTTTTTAATACAGTATATATTTCTTCAGGCTAAAGTGTATATATATTAAATACGCGAAAGGGTTTGGTACTTATGTATTTTAATATTTCCTTCTGTTACGTATGTATGGCTAAATGAAATTATCTGTAAACGAAGTAGATTAAATGTTACTGTTCATAAGGTCTTGTCAAGCGACCTTGTCGTAAACAATGGGGTATTATAAGGGAATGTTATTCCACTTGCCGTTTTGTCCTTTTCTTACGTTTTTAAATGAAAAAGTGGTTGGAGATGGATCATAAGGCTTAGACTGGAGCAACGATAGAAACTTGACTCACGAAATATGCAGATAATACCGTCTAAATCTGAAAACACCAAATAATTGCAAAGCTTTGGTAATAAAATGGACCATACATCTAGAGAGATGGGATTAAAAATATTTTTAAGAAAAGCACAACTTATGATGAGAAGGTAAGCGTAAATGGATGAAACAGGATGAGCAGGAGAAAGGATGAAAGAGGTTGAATCTCTCAAGTTTGGGTAAAGACTGAAAAAGGCAATTAGACAATGGGAGCTGAATAAGAGTTGGAAAGCAAAGAGACTGAAGTTGCATCCAAGATTAAAATTAGACATATATACGATCAGGATTGCTGTACGGACTTGAATCATGGTATGAAAATGAGACCACATCTAAAAGGTTTTGCTGATTTGAAAAGAAAATAAGTAAACAGTGAAAAGTCACATAGCAGGTTAGAGTGAGAAATGATACCATGAAAGAAATTACAGAAGTTCTGTAAGTAGATGAGATAATGAAGAAAGGAAGATGGCTTGGAGACGTCCTTGTCCAACCACTGGCAGAATAGTACGGGACGGTTACAGCTCGGTTCCTCTGGGCAGCAGGAGACATGGAAGACCTGACGTACTCGGATGAGAACTATGAAGCGGGAGGCTGGAGACGAGTGGGTGGATAATAATTGTGGATATGGAAGCTCAAAACTTACATGAGTTGTGGAATTCCGTTGGGGCCCTTTTCGTCGCACGTGTTTGGAGGCTGTGATTTTAATTGAATGCTCAACTGCATACATACAACAGGCACATAGATGTATACAAATTTATATACACGTATAAATGTAATAATATATATATTATATATATATATATATATATATATATATATACACCACGCACATTATGTTTATATAAACTTTTCCGTGTTCATGTGGTAACTTTTATATAAACACGTGTATATATATATATATATATATATAATATATATAGATATATATAATATATATATATATATATATACACACACACATATATATATATATATATATATATATATATATATATATATACATATATATATATATATATATATATATATATATATATATATAATATATATATATATATATATATATATATATATATATATATATATATATATATATATATATATAATATATACGTATATATCTGTATGTATTATACAATGTACATTGTACGAATACTAATGTATAAATTTGTGCTACATAGATAGAGTTATTTCTTTTCTTTTTTTTTAATTCTGAAGGGATTGAGATATTTCCACCTGCTATTGCACGCGGGATCTTTGAAAGGTCAGAGGGCGTCATTTTTATGTCTAAAACCATAAGCAATTTCTGTTGTGTAAGCGCTTGGTATCAAAATGTCCGCCAGAGTCGAAATTTGTTACAGAACTTGTGCGTTTTACTTCTTTTCGAAAACCTGATTTTTTTTTTCTTTTTTTCGGTTTTTCGGCGCAGCTTGCTGTATTTTGTTATGTATTACAATGTAGATTCAATTTGAAGAAACATTATTCGACGTCAGGGGTTTCAAATAAGTCTTATAGGATTTCAGCTGTTTCTTCCTTTTTCATTTATGATTATTATTATTTTACTAAAACTGATTGCTGCCTCAGCTGCATTAATTTTATAAAGGTTCTTCTTTATTCTTCTAATTATTGTTTTCTCATTGTTGTTTCTTAAACTGGTGAGCAACGCACCAAAGGTTGACATATCTCAATTATGTAATAGTCAAAGCCGATTGGATTTTTATTGGTAAAAAATGCCAGTGGGGTTAGTCAAATTTTCGGGCATATCCCGTAGAGTTTATTGCGGGTAGAATTGATATTAAATCCTATTCTTTTCTATTCTTTTTGTGGGGCCGCGACGTTTCGTCTGAAAACCCTCAGACATCCTCTTAGGCGGAGGTTGGTGAAGGACTGAAGTGAGAGGGTGAGTCTGTCTGCTTTTATTGTGGCGGTGCCGTGGGGGGCTTCGTGCCGCTGCCTTTTCATTGGCTAGTGAATGGGAAAAAGTTTGGAGGGAGTGATGGCATGTTGGATGAAGATTGGAACTTGGTCACAGACGAAATGGAGAAAATGAATCTGTTTGCAGGGTATTTTGAAAGACTCCTAAATGTTGAGACTACTGGTAGGGATGAGTGCATTGCAGATTTAAACGAGGCACTGGAGGTACAAAAACAAGATATTAGAGCAGAAGAGATGAAAGATGCCTTAAAATCTGTAAAAAATGTAAAAACTGCTGGTGTGTGCGGGATAACAGCAGAGATGCTAAAAGCAGTAGGACGAAGGATGATAGAGGCATTAAGAGTTGTTTTTGACATAGTTTGGAAAAAAGAGGTGGTACCAAGTGATTGGAAAAATGCAATTATGATACCAATATATAAAAATTAGGGAAGCAAAAGGGAGTGTGGTAACTATCGGGGCATAGGTTTACTGTCAGTCCCAGGGAAGATATTCATGAGAGTAATACTTAGCAGAATAAGACCTAAAGTAGAAGGGAAACTTAGAGAACAGCAGTGTGGTTTTAGAAGTGGAAGGTCAACAGTGGATCAAATTTTCACCTTAAGATAGATAATTGAGAAGAGATGGGGGTATGCAAAGCCAATATTCTGTGCTTTTATAGACGTGGAAAAAGCGTATGATTCAGTATGGAGAGATGGAATGTGGAGAGTGGCAGAACTCTATGGTATACCACTGAAAGTGATAAGGATACTAAAGAGCAGGTACCAAGGTGTGTACAGCTGGATGGACAGCAAAGTGACTGGTTCCCAGTTGGAAATGGGGTAAGACAGGGATGTGTTATGTCACCCACCTTATTTAATGTATTTATTGACCATATAATGAGAAGAGTGATGGAGAATGAAAACAGAGGGGCTAGTATTGGTGGAGTGGTTTTCATGGACTTGGACTTTGCTGATGATGTTGCATTGGTTGTTGATACTTGGCTGGTGCTGGTAGGTATGGTAATGAGGATGGAGACAGAGACACAGAATTTTGGCTTGAACATCAGCACAAAGAAGAGCGAGATCATGGTTGTGAGTAAGGATGACGATTGGGTGCACACGGACGATATGACAATCAGAGGACAGGAACTCAAGCAAGTTGAGAAGTTTGTATATTTGGGAAGTGTGGTAACAGCAGACGGGATATACAAAGAAGATAGACAAAGAAGAAAACTAGGAGCAGCAAGAACTTTTGAGGTTCTGAGAAAAAACGTTTGGTCAAGGCATGAAATTAGCTTGAAAACTAAGATGAGAATGTTTAATGCAGTAGTACTACCAGTCCTGATTTATGGTTCGTCCACCTGGGCACTGACCAGAACAGAGGAGAGAAGGTTGGATGCTTTTGAGATGAAGCTGCTGAGAAGGATACTTGGCATTAAATGGGATGATTATGTTAGAAATGAAGACATCAGGATGAGATTGAGGCAAAGGCCAGTCAGTATCAGGCTGAAGAGGGGAAGGCTGAAATGGTTTGGACATGTTGAGAGGATGGATGGGAATAGAGACCCCAGGAGAGCACTGAGAGCAGTACAAATAGGAAGAAGACCGCTGGGTAGACCAAGAACGAGGTGGATAGACAGAATTGTCAGGGATCTTGAGGATGAAATCCATAACCTAGTGGGAGCAAGGGAAATGGCTCGGGATAGAGACAGATGGAGAGGAACTGTATCAGCCTTATGCTACTGGCCAGTAGTGGGAAGATAAAGTAAGTGAATGGGGAGCTGCCCTATGATTGGCTGCCTAGTTACGGGCTGAAGCCAGCTCCAGATCGCATGCTCAACAGGCGTGCCGATCTTCTCAGCTGGTGTGCTCCGTTGCATGCAGGTCAGAACACACCAGTAACAGCAAACTTCACCATATCGCCGCACGAAAACGCCCCAATTCAAGAGGAAAATAACACTGAAGACGACATTAATACCATGAATAATACCAGCAGTGACGTCACGCAGCCCTTGACCAATCAAAATGAAGCCCGGCGTGATGGTATGCAGCTGAGAAGATCGTCGCCTTGTTGAGCACGCACTCGGGAGCTAGCTTCAGCCTGCAGCCAGGTAGCCAATCATAAAGCAGCTCCCCATCCGCTAGCCAATGAAAAGGCAACTGCATGAAGCCCCCCGCTGCACCGCCACAATAAAAGCAGACGGACTCACCCTCTCACTTCAGTCCTTCACCCACCTCCGCCTAAGAGGATGTCTGAGGTTTTTTAGACGAAACATCGCGGCTCCACAAAAAGAATAGAAAAGAATAGAATTTAATATCAATTCTACCCGCAATAAACTCTACGGGATATGCCCGAAAATTTGACTAACCCCACTGGCATTTTTTACCAATAAAAATCCAATCGGCTTTGACTATTACATAATTGAGATATGTCAGCCTTTGGTGCGTTGCTCACCAGTTTAAGCAACAATGAGAAAACAATAATTAGAAGAATAGAGAAGAACCTTTATAAAATTAATGCAGCTGAGGCAGCAATCACTTTTAATAAAACATGTTTAAAAGAGGGTTTACTTCCAGGATATTATTATTATTATTATTATTTGTCTTATCACAGTCCTCCAATTCGACTGGGTGATACTTATAGTGTGGGGTTCTGGGTTGCATCCTGCCTCCTTAGGAGTCCATCACTTTTCTTACTATGTGCGCCGTTTCTAGGATCACACTCTTCTGCATGAGTCCTGGAGCTACTTCATTCTCTAGTTTTTCCAGATTCCTTTTCAGGGATCTTGGGATCGTGCCTAGTGTTCCTATGATTATGGGTACAATTTCCACTAGCATATCCCCTATCCTTCTTATTTCTATTTTCAGGTCTTGATACTTATCCATTTTTTCCTTTTCTTTCTCTTCAACTCTGGTGTCCCATGGTACTGCGACATCAATGAGTGATACTTTCTAATTGATTTAGTCAATCAACGTCACGTCTGGTCTATTTATACGTATCACCCTATCTGTTCTGATACCATAGTCCCAGAGGATCTTTGCCTGATCGTTTTCTATCACACCGTCAGGCTGGTGCTCGTACCACTTATTACTGCAAGGTAGCTGGTGTTTCTTGCACAGGCTCCAGTGGAGGGCTTTTGCTACTGAATCATGCCTCTTTGTACTGGTTCTGTGCAAGTGCCGGACATTCGCTTGCTATGTGGTTTATGGTTTCATTTTTCGTATTGCACTTCCTACATATGGGAGAGATGTTATTTCCATCTATCGTTCTTTGAACATATCTGGTCATAGGGCCTGATCTTGTGCCGCTGTTATCATTCCTTCAGTTTCCTTCTTGAGCTCTCCCCTCAGTAGCCATTGCCACGTGTCATTGCTGGCTAGTTCTTTAGTCTGTCTCACGTATTATTCATGCATTGGTTTGTTGTGCCATTCCTCTGTTCTGTTTGTCATTCTCCTGTCTGTATATTTGTGGGTCTTCGTCTACTTTTATCAGTCCTTCTTCCCATGCACTCTTGAGCCACTCGTCTTCACTGGTATTCATATATTGCCCCAGTGCTCTGTTCTCGATGTTGACGCAGTCCTCTATGCTTAGTAGTCCCCCTCCCTCCTTCCTTTCGTGTTATGTATAGTCTGTTCGTATTTGCTCTTGGGTGTAGTGCTTTGTGTATTGTCATATGTTTCCTCGTTTTCTGGTCTATGCTACGAAGTTTTGCCTTCGTCCATTCATCTATTCCCGCGCTGTATCTGATTACTGGCACTGCCCATGTGTTTATGGCTTTTATCATATTTCCGATGTTGAGTTTTGACTTGAGTATTGCCTTGAGTCTGCATATATTCTTTCCTGATCGTGTCTTTCATCTCTTGGTGTTTTATATCCCCTCCTTTCATTATTCCCCAGGTATTTGTGTCCCGTCTCATCTATGTGTTTGATGTTGTTCCCATCTTGTAGCTTTATCCATTCAGTCCTTGTTACTTTGCCCTTTTGACTAAGGGACATTTTTCTATTCCAAACTCAATCCTGATGTCCCCAGATACAATCCTTACAATCTTGATTAAGGTATCTATTTCCTTTATGCTCTTACCATACAGCTTGATGTCGTCCATGAACATCAGAAGGTTAATTCAGTTGACTCTTTTCTTGAGTTAGTACCCAGCATCCATCTTCTGCAGTACTTTTGTCATGGGAATCATGGCTACTACGAAGAGTAGTGGAGACAGTGAGTCGCCCTGGAAGATCCCTCTCCTGATATTAACCTCTGCTAGTCTTATTCCAGAGCTTGTAAGTATTGTATTCCAGTTGCACATTGTGTTTTTAAGGAAGCTGATGGTGTTTTCCTCTGCCCCATATATTTTCAGGCATTCTATTAGCCATGTGTGTGGTGTCATGTCGAAGGCTTTCTTATAGTCTATCCATGCCATGCTTAGGTTGGTTTTCCTTCTACTGTTCCTCATTACTATTTTGTCTATCAGAAGCTGGTATTTTGTGCCCCTACACTTCCTTCTGCAGCCTTTCTGTTGGTGGAGGATGGTGTTTGTATCCTCTAGGTAGTTATATAGCCTTTCACTGATGATACCTCTTAGTAACATCCACATTATTGGTAGGTAGATGATAGGCCTGTAGTTACTGGCTATATTTCCCTTACGCTTGCCTTTTTGTACTAAGGATGTTCTTCCTGTGGTCATCCTTTTAGGTGCATGGTGATTTTTGATACAATGCTGGAGTTGTTCTGCTATTCATGGGTGTAGAGCCTTGAAGTTTTTGAGCCAGTATCCATGGACTTCATCGGGACCTGGGGCTTTCCAGTTTGTGTCTGGCTGTGTCTGTCTGATCTCAGTGAATCTTTATTTTATTCTATCTGTTTCTTCTTCTTTAACTTCCCCTAGCCATGTTGCATGCTTGTTGTGTGATATCGGATTGCTCCATATGTTTTCCCAGAGTCTCTTACTTGGTTCGGCTTCAGGAATTTCTTGGTGGTTGTCTTCCCCTCTTAGTTGGCTGTATAATCTTTTCTGGTTGGTTCCGAATAGTTTGCTTTGTTGGTATCCCTTATTCCTGTTCAGGTACCGTTGGATCTTATGTGCTTTGGCCTTAAGCCTCTGTTTTACATCTTCTATTGTGTTGTTTAGTCCCCTCTCCTGTACTTTGTATTTCTCGTTCAGTTCCTCCCTTGTTTTCTTGCTTCGTAGCATTTTTTCTGCCATCTCTTTCAGTTTACTCAAGTCAGACCTCATCTCCATGATTTGCCTTTCCAGGCGCCTTTTCCAAGCCTGTTGCTATTTTGGTTTCTGTTGGGTTGGTTGTGCTGGTGGTGTTAGTATTCGTATCTCCATCAATTCTGCTACTAATCTTGCTCCTGCATATACCAAGTTATTTGTTTCTGAGATACTGGTGGTGTGTACTATTCCCATTATTTCATTGACCTCACTTGTTTTCTCCCTTAATTTCTTGGTGTTGTAGGGGTTCATGGAGGGGAACTTTGTTCTTTCTGTATCTGGCTCTATCCATTGTCTGATCTTTTCTACCCATTCTGTCCTCTCTGTTACTTCGTCGGTGTTTCTTCGTGTGTCATTGTTTGATACCTCATCATCCTTGTCGTGTCATTATTATTATTATTATTATTATTATTATTATTATTATTATTATTATTATTATTATTATTTATAGAAAAAAAAAACACTATCGCGAGACGGTCTCTTTCTTTTCCCAGTCATTTTTACTATGGGACTGTAAACTAACCTTGTTCGCTTTGGTTAATACACCCGTATTGATAACACCCCAGTCTGGTTCGTATCCTTTGCACTCGATAATTCATTAGGAAGAGACCTCAATCCAGCCAGCCAGCCACCTTTAGATGCCTTCAGTGACCTTCAGAGTACACGGATCTCGCCAATATCGATCCCTTTCTGGGATCAGTGCTTGGATTTTAGTCGACTCCCCTGTCATTGTTATCCGGTGAGAGAGAGAGAGAGAGAGAGAGAGATTGAGAGAGAGAGAGAGAGAGCGAGAGAGAGAGAGAGAAGGAATGCGCCAAGAATTCCAGAAACAAAAATAGCAAAAAGGTATATAGGCTAGTCTTTAAAGTTTGTACACACTGAAGACTCGTGTGTAAATGTGTGTATGTATGTATATGTTCGCATAATATATATATATATATATATATATATATATATATATATATATAATATATATATGTGTGGGATTCATATTGACAAATTGAGTGTAAACCCTTATAACAAAATGTACTCTGGAGTTTATAGATTAGCCATAGCCTTCATCGATTTTCCACGGCTTTTTCATTATGAAAAAGTGAGGCTGCACTTGGCTAAGCAATAGTTGCTTAGCGTCGATGTATTGTCTGCTATCACTACATTTTCTATTTTCCCCTGTCTAGGAACCAAAAGGGTAGTGATTTGGTAAGAAATCTTGGTAAGTAACTCTTGGACCAATCTTGCTTCTGTTCAGTACTCTTGGGTGCTCATTGTGTGAGAAATTTTGATGATCAATGCTTGAGAAAATCTTACATTTGCTTGAGTTAGTCATACTTCTATGCAGTGTGTGAGAAACCTTGATGCTTAATATTTGGGTTAGTCTTGCTGCCGTTCAGTGTTAAAGAAGCCCTGGTACTTAACTCTAGGGTTAGTCTAGGCCTTGTTCAGAATTTTAGAAACCCTTTTAATTAACAGCAAAGTTGGTCTTGCTTTTGTTAATTGTTACTTTGTTTAAAGGTTAACCTTGTTTCTGTTTAAGGTTAGTCTTGCTTTTGTTTAGAATATTAAAATCACCAATAATTAGCAGTAGGTTTAATCTTGCTTCTATTCAGTGTTCGAGAAACTCTGATTCTTAACTGTATGATGAGTCTTTATCTTTTCCAGAATATTAGAATCCCTGGTGATTAATTGCATAGTTAGTTTTGCTTCTGTTTAGTGTCTGAGAAACTTGGGTAGTTAACTATGGTTTAGTTACTTCTCTTTAGGGTTAGTCCTGGCCATGTTCAGGAAATTAGCAACCCTAGTAATTAACTAGCTTTTGTTCAGCGGCGGGGAACTTTGTGTGAAAACCTTGGGTACTTAATGCTTCGGTTAGTCTTGCTTCTGTTTGTTGTTTACAAAAATCAGGTACTTAATTCTTGAGTTCGTCTTGCTCTTCTTCAGAATATGAGAAACCCAAGTAATTAACTTACTCGGTTCATTGTTTGAGAATCCTTTTTACTTACTGAACCTTATGTTTAGTCTTGTTTCTCTTCAGTTTCTGAGAAATTCTGATAATTAAATTTAGCTTTAGCCTTGCTGTGAGACCCCTGGTACTTAACTTTAGAGTTAGTCTCTGTTCAGCATCCTCTCATTGCTTATGACTGAATTGCCCAGTTTCTGAAATTTTTTGGGGAAAACCTTAGTACTTAGGTATAGAGTTGGCATTGCTTTTGATCGCAAATTGATCCTTTTATATGATCTAGGTAAAATGATCATGGGCACCCTT
>NC_087212.1:46915725-46945725 GCF_015104395.2 Macrobrachium nipponense
GGGGGTCGACCTACCATGGTAAGAGATAAATAAAAACTAAAAGAATGTACACAGAAACATAGGCTTAAGAGAGAAACAAGGGGGTGGAGGTGGTCTGGTTGTTCAACTGCGGAACAAGTTGTTTAATAAAAAGGCTCTCCAGGATCAACAGTTCATTTGGGCTGGAGGTTTGACCAACAACAATAAAATCTTCATATTTAATATTAACTTTACATTTTTTGCTATGTTCACGTATACTGGACTGTTCGGGATTTGATAATGAACATCCAGTACGAAAACTAACTCCCTTGTGGCAGTCTATGCGAACCCTCATCATCCTCTGAGAAGAACCCACGTAAGTTCCCAGACTACATCTGGGACAAGAATATTTGTACACTATACCAGAGGACATGAGGGGGCATAAACGATCTTTAAATTTAAACATGGATCCAATTGTTAGTGGATTGACCGGAATGAGTTTTACCTTTAATGCGCCATAGTATTTTTGTACGATTTTTGTAAATTCGGCCCTAAAGGAATCATCATGTAAATATGGGAATCGGGCATAAAAAGGAAGTTTTGGAACATTAATTTCATTGGTGTTGGTGCAAAATTCTTTATTAAGGACCTTGTAAATAATTCTGTTGACGAGCTTGGTGGGAAAGCAGTTATCCTTAAAATATGCTAAAAGAAAGGCAATTTCTTTATGAAATACGTGCCAGTTAGACGTAAGGGAGACGGCTCTATATACAAGGGTAAAAATTGAGTTAGATTTAAAATTACTAAAACAAAAGCTATGAAAATTCGTTCCCAAACCTGTAAATGTCTTTTTCCTAAAAATTGTAGTGTTAAACTTACTGTTTTCACGAAATACTTCTACATCTAAAAACGGAAGACGGTCGTTCATTTCACTTTCAAGGGTAAACTTAATATTTGGGTGATATGAATTAATGAATTCTAAAAATGCATGGCAATCAAAATTACGCCTGAAAAGGGTGAAGGTGTCGTCAACGTATCTTTTATAAAATAAAGGGCGGAAGGAAAGCACTCGTCCAAAAAGCGCTCTTCCAGCGAGCACATAAAGATATTGGAAAAGGTAGGACCTAACGGAGACCCCATAGCCATACCCTCCACTTGTCTATATAAGTTATTGTTAAAAATAAAGGCGGTGTCCAGCACCGCCATTTCTAAAAGAGACTTAAAGGTAGAACGATTAAAATTGTGAAAGTACGAATCAGGTTGGGGAAATAACTTGTCTAAAATTATGCTAATGGTCTCCCTAACAGGAACATTGGTAAAAAGGGATTCAACATCAAAGCTCGCCATAAATGTATCAGAATCTTGGGGGAGTACTGATTCTTTAAACGATTTTGAATTTGAAACTGTATATTGATTCTTAGTTAAAGGTTCAAGCAACGGGACTAAAAATTTCGCAAGTTGATAATTAGGTGTATTGTAAGACGCTAGAATAGGGCGGAGGGGAACACTAGGTTTATGAATTTTGGGTAGGCCATACATAACACCAAAGGAAGAGCCGGTGGAAAACAGGTGACGATAAGTTTCTTCGTTAATGACATTATCTTTCTTCAGAGATCTCAGAAACCGGTTGATTTTATCTTCGGTACGAAAAATGCTTTGGTAGTCAGGTACACCTATCTTTGTGAATTTAGTATGATCATTAAGGATAGTTTCCATTTTCGAATTATAATCTAATTTATTGAGAATGACAGCCCCCTTCCCCTTATCTGGTTTCACAATTATGATGTCTTCACGACCGTCTTCCGTTTTTAGATGTAGAAGTATTTCGTGAAAACAGTAAGTTTAACACTACAATTTTTAGGAAAAAGACATTTACAGGTTTGGGAACGAATTTTCATAGCTTTTGTTTTAGTAATTTTAAATCTAACTCAATTTTTACCCTTGTATATAGAGCCGTCTCCCTTACGTCTAACTGGCACGTATTTCATAAAGAAATTGCCTTTCTTTTAGCATATTTTAAGGATAACTGCTTTCCCACCAAGCTCGTCAACAGAATTATTTACAAGGTCCTTAATAAAGAATTTTGCACCAACACCAATGAAATTAATGTTCCAAAACTTCCTTTTTATGCCCGATTCCCATATTTACATGATGATTCCTTTAGGGCCGAATTTACAAAAATCGTACAAAAATACTATGGCGCATTAAAGGTAAAACTCATTCCGGTCAATCCACTAACAATTGGATCCATGTTTAAATTTAAAGATCGTTTATGCCCCCTCATGTCCTCTGGTATAGTGTACAAATATTCTTGTCCCAGATGTAGTCTGGGAACTTACGTGGGTTCTTCTCAGAGGATGATGAGGGTTCGCATAGACTGCCACAAGGGAGTTAGTTTTCGTACTGGATGTTCATTATCAAATCCCGAACAGTCCAGTATACGTGAACATAGCAAAAAATGTAAAGTTAATATTAAATATGAAGATTTTATTGTTGTTGGTCAAACCTCCAGCCCAAATGAACTGTTGATCCTGGAGAGCCTTTTTATTAAACAACTTGTTCCGCAGTTGAACAACCAGACCACCTCCACCCCCTTGTTTCTCTCTTAAGCCTATGTTTCTGTGTACATTCTTTTAGTTTTTATTTATCTCTTACCATGGTAGGTCGACCCCCAGTGCTCCTCAAATATTTTTTTAACTTTGTATTTTACTAATTTATTTATTTGGTTTTTTGTTTTAACTTTCCATCTGAACTTTTAACTAACGTATGTGCTTTTAACTTCTCGTGTTGTTTTATCAATTGTTAGTGTATTTTTATCTATGTGTGAAGTTTCGTTTTTCATTTTAACTAGTTTGTAAATAATTTTTAGACTATTTTCAAATCAATTTAATTTATATTAGTCATTATTTATTATACAGACCCTGAAGATGCATTCTGCTGAATGCGAAACGCGTCGGAATAAAGTGGGTAAAATACTTCGCCATGTTTGTTCCTGCTCCTGCTTCCTGTGCATTTTATCACTTTGGCTGACTCGCCTGCTTTCTCCGTTCATATATATATATATATATATATATATATATATATATATATATAATATATATATATATATATATATATATATATGAAGAGAGCGCATTCATGTTTGCATACATATTTGGACTCATAACTGTGAATGAACATGCATGATGGTATTGATGCCTGGCTCAGTTGTACTTTGACCTACTAATTTTGCTAGAATACTTACAAGTTGAAAGAAGACTCGGAAATATGAATAATGGTATGCTTTGGTATTCTGAAATATGAAGAGGATTTTAAATTGTAGAAGGAAGTATGTTTTTTGGCACAGCAAGCTTACTTAGGAGAATGATGAGATTAGCATGATGTAAAGGCGAGAAACACAATGTAGAGGATAAAGTGAATGAGATCGTAGTAGGCAGGTGAGAAGAAAAGCTAGAGTGATTCCCATGTCTTTAAACGTCGCTATGTACCTATGATAGCTTTGCAGTAGGTTCAGGAAGAAAAAGGACAGGAAATGCGGAAGTAACCGACCGTATTATCTGTTGAAGAATAAGCACATGGCTTTGTTTTGAATTCTTTAATGAGTTAATGTACAAAAAGAAGTGACAACAGATATTTGCAAATTGGCTTGAAAAGAGATGTAGTTAGATTTCTTACACAAAAAAACTGAAATTCATCGACTGAATATGGTCCACACTTCCACACATGATTGATAAATGTAATGGCTGGCATGATGAAAATGTAAATATTGAATTATTTTAAGTTATCAGGCGTCATGACTTCTATAGTCAAGGACGCCGAAAACTGTAAAGATAATTCGCAATAAGGTGAAGGATAGTGGAATTGCAATAATCATAAATGAAAGCTGCGATCATTGTGACAGAAGTATATAGCACAAAACAGGGAAATCAACAGTTGAATTATATTATAGTAAATGAAAGCCGTAATGATTGTGGAGTAAATTCATTGTTGCAAGAAAGGGTTCATATAACCTGATTCTTGTCTTATAATTGCGATGACATTCTCAATAAGTGCGTTCGGTCAGGCGTTCTTGAAAACACTTGTGATGTGAACTTTATAGAATCAAACAATCATATGAAACGAACTTGGCAGGAAATTTTGCTGAAACAATCTACGAATTCTAAGGAAAGAGGGGAAGCAACTGAATAGAGCAAAGGATTGTAAGGAGTATGTAGTTGATAATGCAAATGGAATGAGCAAGGTCTTGAAATAAGCTTAAGGAAACACAAAAGGGCAAAGAAGTAGTCGATTTTAAGATTGTAAGTGAATAGAGGGGTCTGCAGAAAAAGTTTTCACTCACGATTCTGCTGTAAGATGGCTACGTCTCAGAACACACAGATGAGTCACTGGTGTGATGTATTAGTTTGTCTTGAAGTGAAGTGTTTTATATTTCCACGGATGTCAAGTATTTTATTTTTATGGATGGAGGGACAAGAGAGGTCATAAAAGAACGATACGTGTTGGCGGTAGTCTGGGTCATAAACAAAAGGGTTAATTGGTGATGGTAAAAAGATGCTTCAGAGACAGGCGAAAGTGGGTATATGTTTTTGCTAGAGGTGAAAGATGAAAGCAGTCATTAGCTATCATAAGGATGAATAGATATCAGGAATATGGAACAATATTTGGCATAATATTTTAAATTACCAGAGGATGTGAGAAGTGCTGAATCACAAAACAACAAAACAGGTGAGGCAAGAAAGTTAAGGGAACCTCGGAGAAGATCTGAAAGACATTAGTTTTAGGAATAAACTGGACTATGGGATCTCCTTAATGGAAGTCAATTGTGGTTGTTGTGTGCTAGTTAAAGACGAAAAATGGAAGTTGTTGAGATGCAATAGACTGGGTAGCATAAGGGAAACAGATCAGGGCGGTTTGAATTGGTTTGCTCATGTAGAGAGAAAGGAAGAGGATAACTTGTATTAAGAGAAGGAGGAGAGGGAGACAGTTAATGCTGGGTAGCCGGTGTGGTACACCCAGTTACAAAAGCGGTGTCGCCCCGCCAGGCCTGGCTCGGTGAGATCATGCCCTTCTTGCCCTGAAAGTGGCCCACGTTCAAACAACCAGTACATAGAATGGTCTGAAAGGGAAGAGGAGGGAAGTTACGGTAATCACGCAAAGAAATGCAATATTGAATGAAATATATATGGAGAGAGAGAGAGAGAAAGAGTTTTTATTCCTGGTTAGTTATCGATCTGACGGATATACTTGAGACATTTTGCTTTAAGAAAAATGTCATCATATATTTTTTGGCAAATAATTATTATGAAATCTTATCACATCGTATTGTTTTTAATCGTTATCACATTTTCTATATAAAAATGCCTTAAATATTGTTGGAACTGACTATTCATACTAATATTATTCAGACGAAAATATCCTTTTTAATTATCCTATAAGCAGCTCTCTCTCTCTCTCTCTCTCTCTCTCTCTCTCTCTCTCTCTCTCTCTCTCTGTCCTCCGTCTTATATCGCCTGAATTGACTATTTAAATAACGGTAGATGTTTGATATGTTATTTGGATGTGGCCAAGGATCACAAAACCGTAAATGGCCACTCTACCAACTTGTGCGAGGCTGTATCTATTTTTGCCCTAGATTGACTGAATCATAATTACCAGTATTACCAATAATATACGAATTTGGTCACAAAGACGTTACACCAGGTTTTGTAGTCGTGGGTTGTATAATTATCAAAGCATCAATTTTGCAAGGATATTATTTTATTAATTAATGTAGGCTAAGAACACATTACTGGATATGCTAATCTAGTAGTACAGGATTTGTATTTATGGCAAAACTTAGTTGAGTTACCAGTATTTGAGTGTGATGGGCCACTTGGCTCCATTCCTCACAACCATCTAGGCTACTTATAGAAAGTATTTCAATTTGCGGCATTTCTTATACTATAGAATATTTATTATATTATTTCCGAAACTCTTTGTGAAAATAAATTATGTGAAATGAAATGCAGTAAAATGTGTGCATTGGAGCATTATATAATGATGGTGGGGTATAAAGTATGTAGGTGTTGCAAAACCGTATACTATTAACATAATATTTAGTGTCTCAAATTATTAGCTAACCACCAGCCCCCTTACCTGTTCACTCACTCTGCCTTTATCCGTGGCTTCTGCGGCTAATGTCCGACACACCTTGCTGGTGTTCCCCCTCTAAGCTATTCAAGAAACCCACCACTTTCGATATCTCCTGTTCATTAGTCTTTTACATAGCCATGTTTTTATTTTTGTAATGAAATATTGTAAACATTTGGAAAATAAATGGCGTTTGAAATACTGCCATCTGAGTATTATTTTACCTTCCATAAAACATCCATCAGAACAATCTTATAATAACTGTAAGACATTGAAATCCCGAACATGAGGTGCGAGGATAGAAGGATATTTATAACAAGGTTGGGGTTGAAGGTGATGGGGGACAGGTGATATTAGGTGGCCTTAATTTAAGTCACCATCTCATGTGAATTCAGTCCTTTTAACATTCATAACACTGACAAGCATTTTTCTTTGTTATAACGATCACGGTTTCGGAATTCGCCATCATATGACACTGTATATGCAATAAATAAATATCTAATGGCCACGACCCACGATAAATATTTCATGTTAGTCTATATATATCTATACATATCAACAAAACTACCTAAGAATCTTTACAATATTTTATTGACAGATTTCTGTGGAATGGAATATGAGACTTAGGCCAAAGGCCAACCTCTGGGGCTCATGAGGAAATTCAGCTTTGAAATGGAAATTGAGAGTAAAAAGGTTCAATTGGTGTAGAAGAGGAGAAAAACCTCAAAGCAGTTGCATTATGAAACAATTGTTAGGAGAGGGTGGAAAGTAAGATGGAAGAGAGAGATTATGAGCGGAGGCACAGTAAAAGGAATGAAAGGGGTTGCAGCTGGGGGCCAAAGGGATGCTGCAAAGAACTTCTGTGTTTACTTTGTGATCTCCTTAAGTACATCTCTCTAGAATTAACAAAATGGTACAGGTTAATTGTTAGTTTTCATAATAAGCATCCATGCATTAATTTGGCTAAATAATTCCGCAAAGATCTTGGCATTTGTTTTGTAGAAAGTAAAGTTGAAGAGGGCATTACCTAAGGTTCTTTACGGCGTACCCTTGTGGCCCCTTAGCTACAAACCCTTCCCGATTTCCATTTTACTGTACCTCTGTTCATATACTCTCTTCTATCTTACTGTCCATCCTTTCCTTACAGTTGCTTCATATTGCAGCCATGAGGTTTTCCTCCCCTATTACACATTTCAAACCTTGTTTCTTTCAATATCCCTTTCAGAACCGAATGACCTCATAGGTCCCAGCTCCTGGCCTTTGGCATGAATTTTATGTTCCAATTGTGAGTTACTCAATAGTTAGCTTTGTAATTTGTAATCAATGTATCTCGTGTTGAATTTTCATGCGGCCATACGACGTGATAGTTCTGTCTCTCCCTGTGGTAATGAATGAGAGTTTGGAGTTCTAATTATAATCATCGCTGTCTCTGTTGAATGCAATTTATTAACTTTGCAACGAAAGTAACTGGGGATGCTGTTGGCAAGGGATGCAGTAGATAGCATCAACAAGTACCATGACACCTTGCATCTCCTTCACTTTGTAATTAAAAGAAAGGAACTTTCTTTTTAAGAAAGCACTTTCGTGGAAGTAACTATAATCTTTTTCCTCCATCCACACCTTTCTGAGGTACTCTCTCTCTCATCTTCCACCCACACTTCTTAGAAGTACTTTCTCTCTCTCTCTCTCTCTCTCTCTCTCTCTCTCTCTCTCTCTCTCTCTCTCTCTCTCTCTCTCTCTAAGGCACAAAGAAAGAAGCTTACAAGGATAAAAATAATGAATTCAAGAGAGCTGTTGGCAGAATAGTGATAGCAGCCAGAAAACACGAATGTCCCCCAATAGGAATCAACGCAACGAATAGATTTGCTGTGCTCTCTTGAAACAGAAGCGGAAACTATCTTAATTGGAGACTCGTTAATAAAAGATCAGGGGTTAACTTTTATGGCCAAAAATAGCAGTAAGAGAAAAGTTGATTTTTACCCAGGTGCAGGAGCAAAGAAGATAGCCGAGGCAGTGAAAAAAATCTAGGTAAATAATAGAAAAAGTTTAATCATAGTGCAGGGAGGGAGAAATGACTTGTTTCTAAAAGATGGAAGAACTGGCCTGACAAAAGGTCTTGTAGCCAACCTGGCGAATGGTATAGAGAACATCCGTGAGAAAACTGATAAGGGCATTCTTACAGGACATCTGCCCAAAACCAATGTAAGCCACTACTCCCTTAGCAAGGCAATTGGAATCAGTGACAGACTGGAGTTAATATCATTTATTTCAGTAGAAATTTATGTCATCAGGAAAGTTTCTCGCCATGAACAATTCCCTAACTTAAATACTAGAGATTGCTATAAACTGATAAGGCCAGAAAATCACCAAAAACTGAAGAGCGTTATCCACTTTTGGAACGGAAATGGGTATGGGAGAGCATAAACAAACCTTTCATTAGTGGGCGCAGATTTCCGTGTTGAAAATGATGATAATGGTTGCAGGTCCACAATAACATAGCATGTGAGTATATGGTCTTTAATGGATATTAAAAGTTTTCGAACCTCGTACTAGGTTTACTTGACTGAAGATGAGCCTAGTACAAGCTTGGAAAGCTTTTAATATCCATTAAAGACCATAATACTCACATGTTTATATGATTGTGGACCTGCAACCAAATCTTTCATTGGAATCGTGGAAGGTTAATTTGTCTTTGAATATGCACACCGAACCTTGATTAAAATTGCTAGATATCAGAAACAGTGATAAATGCAATCATTGTGAGGAGGTTGAATACACATTGCATAATTTTTTTTATTTTTGTAGTCACGTAAAAACAACATTGAAGTATGTGACAATTTTCTGAAAATAATAATGTTCATTAATTACTGTTTTTGAGTAGCCGGTACAAATTTTTAAGTAATAGTACAGTTATTACGGCGTTCAAGAAAAAATGATTCAAAGCCTAGTGTTCCGTAACATATATTTACTACTTAAATATGCAATGTAAATACTGTGAAATAACTATATACTTGCATTTATGTATTTTTTATAAAAAAAAAATGAACATCATAGTATTCTTTGGAAGCTTGAATATCAAGTCAGTGGTCCCCGTGGGATTATTCCACATGAATAGGGTTCATCTTCTGAATAATAATAATAATAATAATAATAATAATAATAATAATAATCATGTTCATCATCATCATTATGGTAAATAATCGAGAAATCTTAATGAAAGGTGAAATTTGGCGTGAATTAACTTTAAAAAAAATTAAAATTGACAAAAAAAGAGAAAAAAAAGAGAGGGAATTAGCGTATGGATAGGTTGATTAAAATTCTGGACTTGGGAAAGTAAACTTACGAATCTGAGGGATTCCATCGACGACAAGACCTGGATCCTTCTTAAGATCCTTCAGAAGGACTCACAGCAGCAGCAGCCGCTGCTGCGGCGTCTTCAGAGCAGCCAGAGACTTCTCAACAAAAAATGAAGAAAAAGGAGCACAAGAAATCCTTCGTAGCAGAGACAGGAAACGGAGGCGCTCTTCGGAGCCTCCGGATCCCGAATCCTGTGCCGTGGCAGTTTTAAAATCAAGGCATAGAGGAAGCAGATGTCAAGGTTAACATTAATCACTATGTTTCAGCTATACAGCAGTTTACTTGTGATATTAGGAGTTGTGGCAGGCGACTTGACCGCTTGGACTATTAATGATTTGTTTGATTTCCTTTGTTATCAAGGAGTCGACGGCGGTTTACGAGTACATGATACTCTTGCTGCTGCTGTTGACTCTTTTGAACCGGAAATCATTGACTCTTTTGAACCGGAAATTGTTGCAGAACCTAACAGCTTGATGACGCCAGCCTTTGCCTTTGCCATCTTCGGATTGGCCTTGTTGGCAGGCTTGGCTTTTGCTGTTTGCTGGAAATTCGGAAATTATGGACGCAAAGTTCATGATTTGGATGAAGATCTGGAAACTGATGGCTTTAAACCGGACTACAATCTACAGATGGACGACCTGGAAGAAGACGACAGCGAGGATGAACTGGAACAAGAAGACAGCGAGGACGACCTGGAAGAAGACAACAGCGAGGATGACCTGGAACAAGAAGACAGCGAGGACTACCTGGAATTAGAAGACAGTGAGGACGACCTGGAAGAAGACAACAGCGAGGATGACCTGGAACAAGAAGACAGCGAGGACTACCTGGAATTAGAAGACAGTGAGGACGACCTGGAATATAGTGACAATGACCTGAAAATGGATAAATGCGAATCGTCTAGACTGGAAGATCTTTTAGAACAGGAAGAACTGGAAGATCTTTTAGAACAGGAAGAACTGGAAGAAATGCTAAAATGTGAAGATACTGAAGATGAACTGGAAAGCGAAATGACCGAAGTATCTCGGCCAGAGGAGAGCTTAGAACTGGATGAACTGACAGGTACTGAAGATGGTCCACGAAACTGTTGAAAACCCGAACAGCTTGATAACGCCAGCCTTTGCCTTTGCCATTCCCGTTTTGGCCTTGTTGGTAGGTTTGGCCTTTGCTGTGTGCTGGAATGACAACAGTCATGGAAACCGTCAATAAGGAACTGGAAGACCATCTGGAAAGCGAAAGGGCCGAAGAATATAGACTGGAAGAGACCTTAGAGCTGAATCTAGAAAAGCAGAGATTGACAGAAGAACTGGAAGAGAGTCGGTTTGCTGCAGATGAAATGGAACGTCTGTGGAAGGAGGCGAAGGAGGAGATTGCTTGGCTCAAGAATCAAATGACAGAAAAGGACCTCTTGCTAAGAAAGAATGCTGACCATGAAGCAGTTATGACGAGTGAAATTGCAAAGTTGCATCATCAAAATGAAGAAGTCATGGCTGAACACCAGCACTTGGAAGATGACCTAAAAAGGGCTGTATACAAAGGAGAGAGGATGGAGAAATTAAATAACGATCTTATGGAGGAATTAGAGTTTCTGGAGAAGAAATGCGAGGAGGAAAGGATAATAGCAAGTCTCATCCGAGGAGAACTAGAGCTGAAGGAAGAGGAAAATAGACTCAAAGCTGAGATCATCGAAGCAGAACTACAAGTGATGAAGAACTGGGTCTCAGAATTAGGAGGACAGAATGCGAGATTGGCTGAGGAGTTAGAAGAAGTGGAAATGGAATTGACTTCAGTGAAGAAGGAGCTAGGAAATGAGAAGAGGAAGACCCAAATTTTGACTGAAGAAGTCCAGGTCATGAGGAAGTGGGTCACAGAGTTAGGAGGTGAGAATTCCAGGCTCCAGGAAGAGGCAGATGAAAACTGCCTGGAAATATCTTCACTGAAGAAATCATTAGTGAAGGAGAAAGAGCAAAACAGCTTTTTACAGGATGCTCTCCATTATAGGAGGGAGATTGAAAGCTTGTTTGAGGCAGAACAAAAGAGAAGGAAGGAGATGGAGAATTCCCTCAGAGTCTTAAAAGAAGAGCTCGACAACAGGGACCTCCAAATAGAAAGATTCTTAAATGAGGAAAGAAAATTAATATCTGAAAAAGAGGACCTAGAAGAGAAGCTAGACATCGCTCTTAATCACGGGAATGAACTGAACAGCTTGCTGGAGGAAGCAGATGAGAAGGCCAAAAAAATTGCTAATGAATTAGAGGAAGAGGTCCAGAAAAGGGAGACCCAAATACGCCATTTGTTAGGCCAAGGAGAAAGACTCCAGGAAGAACTGCAGCAACTTGGAAAAGAATGTGAAAGGTTGACAGAAAAGTGCAGGATACAGGAGGAACATGAGGTGAGGCAAGAACAACGTTTCAGAGAGTGTCTAAGGAGACAGGAAGAGGCTTTGAGGCAACAGGATAAATATCTGTTGATGACACTTCTCCATGGGACAGCTCAGAGGAATTTCCACCTGCAACACATTACACAGGATGGAAATGAAGTTGTGGATGAAACCAGGGAAATGGAGAAGGAAGATGAAGGACAAGAAGAAGACCTGTCTGACCTCTTGCAAATGAGGAAGGAGACCCAGCACGGGAACTACTGTGAAGCCCGCCCAACGTGAGGAGGACCAACTGATGGCGGCAGTGGGAGGTCCTAACTCAGACTTTGAAGGATCTCGTGCATGGAGATGAGAGAATGGCAGAAGCGACGAACGGAGGTCCTAATAAGCACTGTGGAGTTTACAGTGAGCCTCCAGATCAAAAAGAGGAGAGTTGATCAGCGGAACTGGGCACAGAAGATGTCTCGATGGCCGAGTCCGAGGCACCAGTTCCGAGGAGGCAGGCGAAAAGAGGCAAATCTTGATGCCTTCGCCTTCTACAGCAGGAGGGGAGGTGATCCCATGATTCCCCCCTTAAAAAAGGTCAAACAAAAGGGCCAACGTGAGCGAGTCACAGACTGGCCTGGCGACCGTGAGGCTGAGAGCACATTCTTCAGCAGCGTGAGAGGGACTTCCCCCACACCATTCGACCTTCAACCCCCCCCCCACCGCCGGGCCTCCCCCCAGGCCCATCCCCCACCCCCCGAAGGTGTTCATGGTGGTTTCTCTTATGCTGCTTTGGGTGTGGTTTTAGCCCCACAGTCATCAGGCCATTCTGTGGCTCAATCGTGTTGGCCCTTTTGCCTCAGTCAGGAGGAGATCTGCAACTGAGCTTGATTGAATGACCCGATTCATTTTCCTGCTGTGGAAAACCCACATTTTAACCTAGCCTTTGAGGGTGGGTGGGCAAGCCAGCCCATCCCAGAGCCGGTCCCAAGCCCGGAAAAATAGGGAGGGTTGGAATCATCCATAAAATGTCTGCTAAAATGAGAGAGAGAGAGAGAGAGAGAGAGAGAGAGAGAGTAAACACCTGTAGAAGAAAAATCTCTCTTTAAAATCAGGAGATACGTTTCATATATTAACTTAGTTAAATGCTACACTTACACCAACTGTAGAATTAGGCCCAAAGACTACAGTGCCACGGACCTAGCATTCACTTTCTATTCCTTGGAATTTATTTGATGTGTTAATTAAGAATAATTTCCAGAGAATAGAAGGTGAATGCTAGGTGCATGGCACTGTAGACTGGGCCTAATTCTACAGTTGCTATAAGTGTAGCATTTAACTAAATTTATATATTAAACTTATCTCCTACTTTTCAAGAGATTTTTTTCTTCTACTGGTTTTACTTTACAAATCTCTCTCTCTCTCTCTCTCTCTCTCTCTCTCTCTCTCTCTCTCTCTCTCTCTCTCTCTCTCTCTCTCTTTTTGATATGTCTCATTTCTCTCTCTTCACCTTTTCCTCTAAATATGGAGGTGTTCAGATCCATTGCCACTATGAAATACATGTCAGATAGTGAATTCTTGGGTATAATAAAATTATTAGCTAAAGGTGAGTTTACACTAGGCTTCACCCCACGCTGCATGCGAAAGACTCATCACCAACTCATCAAGAGTCCCGCCACACCACTAAGTCACCCTAATGAGTAGTCCAGTAGGCGGGGCTAACAAGAATTTGGAAGGAGTTGGTGATGAGTCTTTCACATGCAGCGTGGGGTGAAGCCTAGTGTAAACTCACCTTTAGCTAATAATTTTATTATACCCAAGAATTGACTATCTGACATGTATTTCATAGTGGCAATGGATCTGAACACCTTCATATTTAGAGGAAAAGGTGAGGAGAGAGAAATGAGACACATCAAAGAAGAGAGAGAGAGAGAGAGAGAGAGAGAGAGAGATTTGAAAAGTAAAACCAGTAGAAGAAAAATCTCTCTTTAAAACTAGGAGATAAGTTTAATATATAAATTTAGTTAAATGCTACACTTACAGCAACTGTAGAATTAGGCCCAGTCTATAGTGCACCTAGCATCCACCTTCTATTCTCTGGAAATTATTCTTAAATAACGTATCAAATAATTTTAAGGAATAGAAAGTGAATGGTAGGTCCGTGGCACTGTAGACTTTGGGCCTAATTCTACAGTTGCTGTACGTGTATCACTTAAACTAATTTATATATTAAACTTATCTCCTACTTTTAAAGAGAGATTTTTTTCTACTGGTTTTACTTTACAAATCTCTCTCTCTCTCTCTCTCTTTTCTCTCGTTTCTTTAATGTGTCTCATTTCTCTCTCCTCACCTTTCCTCTAAATATGGAGGTGTTCAGATCCATTTCCACTACTAAATACATGTCAGATGGTCAATTCTTGGGTATAGTAAAATTATTAGCTGAAGATGAGTTTACACTAGGCTTCATCCCACGCTGCATGCGTAAGACTCATCACCAATTCCTCTCAAATTCTTGTTAGCCCCGCCTACTGCACTGCTCATTAAGAGTCACGCCACACCACTAAGTCACCTAATGAATAGCCCAGTAGGCGGGGCTAACAAGAATTTGGAAGGAGTTGGTGATGAGTACTACACATGCAGTGTGCAGTGAAGCCTAGTGTAAACTCACCCTTAGACTGGTCTAAAGCCTTTGATATGGTTAATATGGATTTTGTTTTTAAAGTAATGAAGAAATTTGGTTTACTAGATGAATTTGTGGGTCTATTTCGAGTTTTGTATGATGATTGTAAAAGTCATAATTTTGTAAATGGGTTTATTGATTCCCCCTTTTGTATTAAAAGAAAAGATGATGATGGTGATGAGAGAGAGAGAGAGATCCATCAGTTTGGACGTCGAGTCGTTGTTCACTAACGTCTCTGTTTCTCAGACAATTGAGATCATTTTGGATAAAGTTTTTAGTAATGATGAGACTTTCTGTGGGTTTAATAGGCAACTTTTTAAAACGTTTTTGGAACTTGCTGTGCAAGATGCCACCTTTGTTTTTAATGGGCAGCTCTTTCTGTAGGCAGAGGGGGTTGCCATGGGTTCTCCTTTGGGACCGTTGTTTGCCAATTTTTTTTATGGGACATTTGGAGGAGAATTTTCTTAATGATTGTCCTGGGAATTTTAAGCCACTTTTTTATAGAAGATATATTGATGATACTTTTTGCCTTATTTGAATTTTCGTGGCAATGCCAGCTTTTTTTAGATTATGTAAATGAAGCCCATCCTAACATTAAATTTACGTTGGAAAATGAGAAGGATGACACCCTGGCCTTCTTGGATATAAAAATAACTGGAAATGACCACCTTTTCAACACAAGTGTTTTAGAAAGAGTACCTTCACTGGGCTCGGGAACAACTTTTTTTTTAGCTGGTGTTTCCGTAATTTCAAGATTAATGCTATATCTACTTTGGTTTTTAGGGCCCTTCAGTACACATCTGATTGGCTCTCCTTCCATTTTCAAGTCGAGTTTCTTTTAGAATATTTATTGGTAAAGAACACTCGTTTTGCCCAAAAAGCTGGATTTTAACGTTATTAGTAAATTGCTAGCGAAGTATCTGTCAGCACCCACCTTTAATTTTAATGTACACCCAGTTACACAAGCGGTGTCGCCCCGCCAAGCCTGGCTCGGTGAGATCATGCCCTTCTTGCCCTGAAAGTGACCCACGTTCAAACAAGCAGTACATAGTTAGAATGGTTCGAATGGGAGGAGGAGGGAAATTATGGTAATCACGCAAAGAAATGCAATATTGAATGAAATATATATGGAGAGAGAGAGAGAGAGAGAGAGAGAGAGAGAGAGAGAGAGAGAGAGAGAGAGCTTTTATTCCTTTTTAGTTATTCATCTGATGGATATACTTGAGACCTTCTACTTTAAGAGACATGCTATCATATATTTTTTAGAAAGTAATTATTATCAAATCTTATCACACATATTGTTTTTAATCGTTATCACATTTTCTAAATAGAAATGACTTAGATATTGTTGGAACTGACTATTGATATTAATATTATTCAGAAGAAAATATCCTTTTTAATTATCCTATAAGCAGCTGTATTCTCTCTCTCTCTCTCTCTCTCTCTCTCTCTCTCTCTCTCATTCTGTCCTCCGTCTTTTATCACCTGGATCGGCCATTTAAATAATGGTAGATGTTTGATATGTTATTTGGATGTGGCCAAGGGTCACAAAACCGTAAATGGCTACTCTACCAACTTGTGCTAGGCTGTGTCTATTTTTGCCCTAGATTGACTGCCCTTTAATTACCTGTATTACCAATAATATGCAAATCTGGTCACAAAGATGTTACAAACCATGTTTTGTAGTCGTGGGTGGTATAAGTCATCAAAGCATCAATTTTGCAAGGATGTTATTTTATTAATTAATCTATGCTAAGAACACGTTACTGGATATGTTAATCTGGTACTACAGGATCTATATTTATGGCATAACTTAGTTAAGTTACCAGTATTTGAGTGTGATGGGCCACTTGGCTCCATCCCTCACAAACATCTAAGATACTTATAGAAAGTATTTTAATTTGCTATATTTCTTATATTATAGAATATCTATTATATTCTTTCTGAAAATCTTTGTTTGTTTGTTTGTTTGTTTTTGTTTGTATGATGTTTTCACGTTGCATGGAACCTGCGGTTATTCACCAACGGGACCAACAGCTTTATGTGAGTTCCGGACCAAGTCGAGAGTGAACTTCTATCACCAGAAATACACATCTCTCACTCCTCGGACGCCAACACATACCAACTACGCCACTGAGGCCCTTGAAAATCTTTGTGAAAATAAATTATGTGAAATGAAATGCAGTGAATGTGTGCATCGGTGCATTAATATAATGATGGTGGGGTATAAAGTATGTAAGTGTTGCAAAACCGTATACTATTAACATATTTAGCCTCTCAAATTATTTGGTGATAGTCTTCAGAACTGGGCAGATCAGTCACGTCTTAGCTATGGACGAGCTGTATAATGCCATTGGTCTTGATAGTCGTGTTTGCAATCTTTGAGGCATTTGCTCAAAAGAGTTGCCTTTGTTTGCCGCCGCCATCCCTACAAACGTTGCCATTGATAAGTATATAATACATAGATTATGGTGCACAACATTATGTTAGAACAGTTATTCCAAACGTATAGATAAACACAATGACCTCCACTAACACTTACCTAAGTGTAGATAATCGCAATTACCATAAACCTCCACAAAGGCAGCAAACGCGACTGTCAAGACCAGTGGCGTCATACAGCTCGTGGAAAAACCAGGATTCATAACATAAACGATAGTTACAGACATTAACCAGATATACAAAGATGATCTCAGTAACCCTATAACACTATGTGCCAGTCGTGATGGCGACTTAGAATCACTGATATTAACTGCTATCAGTAAAGGTATTACATTCATTACCTTATAAATGTTGCTAAGCGAACCCGTCAAGACTTAAATTGAGGTCACTCAATGTCACCTGTCCCCCATCACCTTTAACCCCCACCTTGTTATAAATATCTTTCTATCCCCACACCTCCTCATGTTCGGGATTTCAATGTCTTACAGTTATTATGAGATTGTTCTGATGGATGTTTTTTGGAAGGTAAAATAATACTCAGATGACAGTATTTCGTACGCCATTATATTTTCCAAATGTTTATAATTATTTCATTACAAAAAATAAAACCATGGCTATGTAAAAGACTAATGAACAGGAGATATCGAAAGTGGTGGGTTTCTTGAATAGTTTGGAGGGGGAACACCAACAAGGTGTGTTGGACGTTAGCCGCTAAAGCCACGAATAAAGGCGGAGTGAGTGAGCTAGCGTGAGCCGGAGGGCAGGGGGTGGCGGTGGGTTTGGGGGGGGTGTGTGTTAGCTAAGACGTGACCGATCTGACCAGGTCTTAAGACTGTCCCCAAATAACTTGAGACACTAATAGTGTAGTTTTGCAACACCTGCATAATTTATACCCCAACATCATTATATTAATGCACCGATGCACACGTTTCACTGCATTTCATTTCATGTAATTTATTTTTACAAAGATTTTCTGAAACAATAGGATAAATATACTATAATATAAGAAATATAGGAATTAAAATACTTTCTATAAGCAGCCTAGATAGTTGTGAGGGGTAGGGCCAAGTGGCCAATCACACTCAAATACTGGCAACCTAACTAAGTTATGCCATAAATACAAATCCTGTAGTACTAGATTAATATATCCAGTAATGCGTTCTTAGCATATATTAATTAATAAAATAATACCCTAGAAAATTGATACTTTGATGATTCGTGCAACCCATGGCTACAAAAATTTGGTGTGTAACATCTTTGTGACCAGATTCGTATATTATTGGTAATACAGGTAATTATAGTCCAGTCAATCTAGGGCAAAAATAGATACAGCAAAGCTTTGTGATCCTTGTCCACATCCAAATAACATATCAAACATCTTCCATTATTCAAATAGTCGATCCAGGCGATGTAAGACGGAGGACAGAATGAGAGAGAGAGAGAGAGAGAGAGAGAGAGAGAGAGAGAGAGAGCTGCTTCAGGATAATAAAAAAGGATATTTTCGTCTGAATAATATTAATATGAATAGTTAGTTCCAACAATATTTAAGTCATTTCTATTTAGAAAATATGATAACGATTAAAAACAATATGATGTGATAAGATTTCATAATAATTTTCCAAAAAATATACGGTAACATGTTTCTTAAAGCAGGTCTCATATATATCGGTCAGATTAATAAGTAAACAGGAATAAAAGCTTTCTCTCTCTCTCTCTCTCTCCATACACTGTATGCTTTTCTTACGATACCGGTCCTCGTGCTCTCTCTCTCTCTCTCTCTCTCTCTGTCCATATATATTTCATTTATTGCCTTTATTTGCGTGAGTACCGTCAGTAATTTCCCTCCTTCTCCCATTCGAACCATTCTAACTATGTACGGTTGTTTGAACTGGGCCACTTTCAGAGCAAGAAGGGCATGATCTCTCCGAGCCAGGCCTGGTGGGGCGACACCGCTTTTGTAACTGGGTGTACATATGTTGAAACCGAAGGACCTTTATGTCTAAAAGGTGCGTAAGGATGGAGAGGTGCAGTATCTGTAGAGAGAGGTAACAAGTTGACAATGATTCTTCCATCAGAATCACACCTCATTTGAACATTTGTATTTTATATTTCATCCTCCATTTATTTATTTATTTATTTATTTATTTAGAGAGAGAGAGGGAGAGAGAGAGAGAGAAGAGCTATGTGTAAGACATGAGTAACATAAATCATATCCAGAAACTTCTTCCTTGTCAGAACTAGCTGATGATCAAAAAGTTCTCCTAATTTCCTCAAATAAAATCCAACGGGAGCTGGGAAATAATACTGGCGAAAATTTTCCAGGAGGAAATGCATTCTAGTTCCCTTTCCTTCGCGAATTTCATGACGTCTTCTCATTTTTTCTTTTTTTCACTTCAAGATCTGCGTCAGTAATTTTGGTCAGTGATTTCTTGGGCCCTGTGCTCGCGCTAATTAACCGGCTAAATGATCTATATATTTTCTAAAAAGGGCCGGACTTATCTTGATCGTTTTTAGATTGAATTTTAATCATTTCGAACTTCCCAAAATGTCGTTCCTTTCCGACGTTATACGCTTTTTCTTTTCCGTCCTTTTTGTGTCCATAGAAGCTATCAAAGGGTCCACTTTTAGATTGAACGATATTTTTTGTCTGGCATGGGAGGGATTCGTTTGGGTACATTTGTGTTAGTCAGTGTGGCGTATCTTGATATATTAAAGATTTATTTTCGATTTCTACATCTATCTGTCTCTATCTGAAGTAGTTTTCTTTTCCCGTATGTATATATATTTATATATTTTCAATTTATTTATATATATAGAATATATTATATAATATATATTTTACTTGGTTATATAATTTCAAGTTCTTTGGATGTATATAGATTCAGCCTTAAATGACACACTGTTTGCGACTGTACAACTATCGTAATGAGCTTAAATGAACTTGAGAGATAATGACATGTACTGTGAGATTATGGATCGACGTAATACCTACAGGAAGTTTGTATTCGATTATGCTGCTTTCATAAGAATATTTATGCAAATAGAGGTTTTATGCTTTCGAAGAATTGCATGGTTGTCATGCATGAAAGTAAATCTAGCTAGGATTTCACTTTCCACATATCTTAGGTAGATGCTCATGGCGCAGTGATGCGAGACTGCAATATAGGGAACGTTCAGAAAATAAAGAATTTGAAGTTATACCTTATAACTTATTTATTTTATAATTTTGTAGCTTCAGAGTCGTAGATAAGGTATTGTGCGATACCACATGCGAAATCATTAATTTCTCGAAAAATAGCCACACTGCTCTATGATTAAAACACCCGGTTTTTGGTAGCAAAAAGAGTTTGGCTTTCATTCAGAAGATCATTAGACTTAGCCTTTATCAGGAAACAGCAAAATAGGACTGAATGTGAAAAATGAATACGCTATAGGTAATTTGTAGTAGTTATTTACACCGGGAATAGGAGACTCGCCCATTTATCTTTCAGCGCAAGTTGAAATAAATTTGCTGCAAGAATTCCCAACTTCCATTTTCCAAATCAAATGGAAGTAGAACATGTACTGTGTGCATAAGAAACTTGCTAAGATGTGAAACGAGATGTGAAGCCACAATGATCTAAACACAGAAAAAAAAAATCAAAATCGTTGACAAAAAGCAATATATTTAGTTGGCATCGCGTTCGATTTTCGTTAAGAACTTATTTCCACACTGCACTTGAAAAATCTGAGAAACTCGTGATTCACATCCCAGCGGATATCAATGATGGACGGAGTCCCCGTTTATTTGTGCCCTTGATGTTTTTTTTATCGACGGGCAAATCATTGTGATGTCTCAGATTGAGAAAATATCTATTAGGAGACCAAGCTCTGACAGACGAAGTTGGGAAATTGGAGGCTTTAGAAGAATTCTCTCTTATGTTGTGGATTTTGTTAGTATGGTTCTTCCTTTAGAATAATTGAAGAAGAATTTTTTGTCCTGCTGAATGTAACTACAGCGAAGGGGAATTTAGATTTCCAAATACTAGAAGGGCATCTTGTCTTATGCTTTGCGAATAACACCGAGTATTTCGAGCATATTTCGTAAGAAAGCAAGATCTCTCTTGAATTATGAGTAACAGGGTAACACCCGTTTCAACACCGTCTGTGAGAATAAAAATATTTTCCATCTCTTGAGTATCATTCGTTTTGTGTATATGCTGTCTTTGTCTTCAGTGACATGGTTGGGAAGTTTTGAATAATTGTTAAGTCACCTGTCAGTAGTTACAGCTTGAGTGCCAAAGATTGATGGATCATGGTATTTATTAAAACTGATGCAAGATTGAGGGGCTTGATTTCTACAGTGTTATAATTTTATTCTTTTAAAATTTACATAAATTCCTCCTGTTTCAATGATTCCAGCATGTCTTTATTTTTGTGTCTAAATAGAAATTCATGATGTTAGCCCTTCTGTCTGTTTTCTGTTATGCTAACAATGTGATTCATTACCTATATGGCTGGTCAATCAGATTAGTATTTGGAACGACGCCCAGCTTTGTAGTTATGTAACATAAAACTGATTGATTGTTATTTGTAGCGTTATGTACAGAAAAATTATTTATTGTTATTTATTGCATTAAACATTCAAAATTCGGGTCTTTTGCTTAAGAATTACTACCAGTTATTACTTGTTGACTGTATTATTTATTAATGTATTTGGGCTGGGAAGGTGACTCGTTTTGTCCCTACCGTAAATTTTGTGATACAATCAGATTTTGTATACTTTAGAGGAAAAGGGAAATTTTTCCTTACCTATGTAGGCATCTTCAAATGATGTTAATTGTGTTCAGACGTTCTCCCGAATTTGTTGTGAAGTATCTTGCATATATTTTTTCTAGTTATATCTTTAAGTAGATCGAAGCTAGGTTAAATTCGTGTACATTTACTTCACTGGCAAGGAATGGAATGTTCTTAAAAGGGCATTGATAAAAAAAAACATCGTGTTGAGATGAAGTAGAAAGAACGATTTTTGTGAATTTGAAAGCTGTAAGCATATGACGTGTAATTTTGTACTTTATTGAAGACAAAAGATTTATATCACAACCTGGTTAAGGAACTTCTAAGGGAATGGAATGGGAATGACGACTGTTTGGTTAAAAAACTGGTAAATACGCGTAGGAAAAACATAGGGCAGATAAAATACGTTATCATTTTGGATGGTAGTTAGTGATTGTTTAAGGTAGAACATCGACACTGACACTAAAGGAGTAGGCTGTCTTGAATCAGTGTATCATTTAAACTTCGAAAGATTATATCGGTATAGACTACTGATATACATGTATGTGTGTACTGGTAAAAATTTTACTTTTTGAACTGGAAAGAAAATTATTCTTATTGAGGTTATTTGATTTGATAGATGCGTAAGAACAAAAAAAGATAAAGGAAAGATAATTTCTGCCTGTAAATCAAGTGTGAACATTGATCAACAAATAGTCACTAAAGAGAAATTGGAGCTGGAACAGAAATTTATAAAGCTACTATGAACGTAAGTTCTACTTTTAATGAGTTTGAAGGCAAGGCTCCGGCGCATAATCAAAATTCTGGTTGGGACAGGCAAGGCGCTTAAAAAAGTGTCTTATATATTTAAACTTGGCAAAACTCGATTTCTACGCTGTCCAAACTTACCAAAATTTTAATTTTATCTTCTATGTTTCTTTAATAGAACTTGTGAATTTGCTTGTTCGGTCTTGGGCCATCCCCCTTATCACAACTCGCACTCATTATATATAGTATAAAAATATACGATATAATAATATATATATATTATATATATATATATATATATATATTATATCTTATATATAATATACATTATATAATATATATATAGATGATATATTATATATATATCCTCATATATAATATATATATAAAAAATATATATATTTATATATATTAAATAAATATATATTATTATTTATAATAATATATATATATATATATAGATAATATATATATTATAATAAATATATTATATATATTATAAATATATATTATAAATATATATAATATTATATAATATAATTATTATAAATTATATAAATTATCATATATATATATATATATATATATTATATATATATATATATGAGGTAGAAAGAACTGATTAGAGTTTTTTTAGGTCAGTCCTGTGGAAATAAGTGATGTTTATAAAGACTTGAATCTAGAACCGTAGGAGGGAGCTGGAGTTGGAAAGTAAGTGTTAGGTAGATAAGGTAAGAGAGAGTGAAAGTGAATGCATTCAAAATAAAGGCGAGCTGTGCAGTGCTGAGAGGAGACCAATTCTCGTCTTGATGAACCTTTGTGTACATATGTGCACAAGTAGTTATAGATGTATTCTGTTTTAACCGTTTCTCACGGTTTCACAAGTCTGTATATCGACCGGATTAGAACATAAAGATTTGTTCGCAGCATGAATTCTCCGTCCGGCTCTTGCAGATTAACGAAATTCGAGCAACTGCCTAATTTCCAGTGTCTCTATTGAGAAAGAAACGTTCGCGGAGGGAGAGGTTCAGTCTTGCGTGCTGCGATTCATTCTCTGAGAAAAGAGCCTTTGCCGTGCGATTTGCCTCCCCTTCATGTAGATTTAATTTATTTCTGCCCACAAATTCAAGGTATAGAGCTCAGCGTAAATGTGTGAGGAGAGTACTGATTTTCATGATTTTTTAATTTCTTTTTATTTATTTATTATTATTATTATTATTTTTGTTGGAGTCGGGGGGAGGGGGGAGGACGGTTATGAGTTGGGGAGGTACGTGTAAATATCAGAAAATTGTGGCATAACAACCAGATATTTACCGATTGTAAGCTTAGATGCTATATGTTTGAAACTTTGACGTTATTAAACATTTATAATTTTTATTTTTACGTATTAACGGTTGGGTTGATGCAATTATTGTTGTTGACATCAGTATTACTATGAAATTTACAGTGTGGTCTTTACGTCGAAATTTCGGTAAGTTTTCATACAGTCAGACGACTCATGGCAATCGTATGGAATGAATAGAATGGAAGATTATATGAAGTGCGTTTCCAAAACAGTGGGTAGCTCTATTTGTAGGTTTAATAAAAGCGAAATAGAATAAAGAATGAAAAAGTGTTTTTATTTTCCAAATATACATATAATGCCATTTTGTTTCATTTCGCTTTACAAATTGCATCAGTCAAATGGGAGCCGTTATTGACCACACATTGTCGAAGGCGTTTGCAAAAGTTGTCCATAACTCGACGGGTCATTTCATTTGGAATGGCAGCAATGTCTTAACGAATGGCATCTTTTGATTGTTCAATAGATCGAGGGCGACGAGTGTATAGTTTTGATTTCAAATATCCCCACAGAAAATAATCGCTTGGGTTCAATATCACCGTGCAATGAGATCAAATGACCTGGGAACATCTCCCTCAAAATCTCCATCGAACATCCAGAATTGTGGGCCGTTGCCCCATCTTGTTGAAACCAAACATTGTTTCTGTCGTCAAGTTCATTCCAAATGGGTCTCAGAAGAGTCCCTAGCAACGCACAATATCGATCAGAGTTAACAGTCACTGTAACATTGTCTTCTCCGAAGAAGTATGGACCCAAAATGCCAAATTCTGCTACCTCACACCAAGTCGTGTAATTCACGAGGATTGTTCTCGGACCAATTTCGGAAATTTTGCTTATTCACGCTTCCACACAGGTGAAAATGGGCCTCGTCACTGAAAAACGCAACAGCGGCAGGGGGGGACATGTTGAATTTCCAAGCACAATACTCTGCGATTCTCATGGTCTCTTTCGCTGAGTTCCTGTACCAACATCATTTTGTATGGTTGCATTTGCAGATCCTTGGGAAGAATTCTTCGCAAACTTCTCTCTGAAAGCTTAAGAGCAGCGGTGTTTCCTTGTCGAACGTTGTGAAGACTGTAGAATTGAAGCTCTTACCGCCGCCACATTTTCTGGAGTTCTGGCGGTCCGCGGCCGGCCGTTGGTTTTCATTTCAGTGCTGATCCACTAGCTCTGAAGTTGGTAATCCATAATATAATCGTGTTCCGAGTAGGTACGGGATCATGTCTACCAAGCCTGAAGTACACACGGAACACTCTTTGCGTTGCAGTTACCGATTCGTTGTTCTTGATAAACGTTTCCACAGTGAAAGCGCGATGCTCTCCTGTCCAGTCCATATGGTTAACCTAAAACGAATTGCAACAAAATGGCATTGTATGTACATTTGGAAAATAAAAATACTTTTTTCTCATTCTTTATTCTATTTCACTTTTATTAAACAAAATATATAATTGGAAAATAAAAAAACTGTTTATATTCTTTATTGTATTTTACCTTTATACATTATATATATATATATATATATATATATATATATATATATATATATATATACATATATACATATATATATATATATATATATATATATATATATATATATATATATGTGTGTGTGTATAGATATACATACACACACACACGCATTATATATATATATATATTATATATATATATATATATATATATATATATATATATATATATATATATATATATATGATGAGCTAATTTATTGGTAATATTGTAATTATAGTAACCCAGAGTCCCTGTGACACTACAGATCATTGTATGATTCATATCTTACGTAAACTTTTCGTTTATTTCAACGAGCCTTCTAACATATTTTCTCTTACCGTTTGATCTGTAAACATTATAAAAGGCTTTAATTAATGTAATCCATTGTGTTCTTATTTTAATAATATTTGAAGGTGTAATTTTTTGTATTCCTAAAGGAGGGCTTTAACCCCAATCTGTAGACACTGTCAGATGTCAGTTTTTTGTTTTCATAGATCCTCCGTGATAATAGATTCACTGGAGATGGGCTTTTAGAGCGCTGGTATCTCGAAGTCAGGTAATTTCCGAGGTGACGATCAGAATCGTTGAAATTACTAGACCTGATTGAAAAGTGGAACGGATATTGGCTGGGTATTTTGTTGAACGAGAACGAAATGATTAGGTAGAGGTTGAAGGACACATTTAATTAGTGTATGCAATCAAGAAGTGTGTTTGTAGGGGGCCGGGCGGGGGGTGGGGGGGGCGGTCAGAGATTCAGATCAAAGTCAGCTCGATTTGAAAAACTGGGGCTACAATGAAAATAGATACTCGAAATAAGGTAAAAATTGATCTAGCGTATTTATTATAGACAAATAAAAGATTAGAGTGATTATATGAATGTAACATTCTAACTTAGAATGAATTATTGCATAATTCAATTGCTTACATATCAAAGAATGAAATTCTTAAAACTGCAACATGGTAAGAATCTGAAATAATTCCAGATTAGTTTACAGCAACCCATATATAAGTCGGGGATGTTTTGAAATGTATATTTTGTTTTCTTATTTCATCAACGAAAAACCGGGGATATGGCAAGAAAGTAAATGAACTCAATTTAGTCAGGTCAAATGGAATGGTTAAATATATAAACATTTAGGGTAACTCAAATGAATCAGCAAAGTCAATCTTCCTTCTAGGTAAGATTGCCTATCCACATATTCAACAATTTCGTCTCACTAACAAAATGTCGCATTTTTGGCTGTTATTACCTTCAAAGAAAATTTCTCGCTAAGCAAGAAGCATCTACACTGTCAAAATACTAACGTTATATATTGTTACCTGATCTTAATTAACCATCATTCGTAGGTAAATTGACTTTTCGTTATTGGCAAACATAGTGAATTGAACTATTGCTCCGGGTTTATGAACAACAACGGGAGCCTTAGCTGTACGTGAATTTTTAACAGGTAAACTCGGAGATAAAAGTAGTGATTATTTACATTATATTAATCCAAATCCGAGTCATATATGAACCTCCCGAATCAGAAATTATGTGCAGTGGTTCGTAAGGTCGAGCCCGATTGTGGTTCTGTAAAATGAATGACACTTTTTATTTATAATATGAAGTTCCATTCACAAGATTTATAAAAATTTAGTGTATATTTTGTGCGACGCGGGCTGAGGTTTTGATTTACAAGACCCCTCGGTAGGAATTGAAAGGCTTTACAGGGGAGTGACGTGAAAGAGGAAAGAGCCAAAAGGATTTTAAAGTGAGGTAAAGATGAAATCTAGAAACAAAATACTCCGAAGATTTGGTGCCAGAATGTAATTCAAGTTTTGTATGGATAGAATTTAAAAGCGAATTTCATCATACATTAGGAATAATTTAGCTGTCAAAATCAACGAACATTCACCAAGGTTATGCATTTCTTACTATATATATTTCATTGAAACTTTATGGTCGTATATATGTACGTATATATGTATGTATACACACACACACACACACACACACATATATATATATAATATATATATATATATATATATATATAAATCGAAAGCGAGGTTCAAATTCTAAATTCTGCGTGGAGCTATTTTGGCCGAGAATTTTCTGGTGTTATTTTATCGTTCAGTTTTGTATCCCAATCGCTAGAAATGACCTTACATTTTATATGGAAATAATCAAAAGTCATCTCTTGGGTTAATGTTCTGCTCATATGACGATTTCCATGTTAACAGTGAACTAACGATATTCAAAATGGTTAACGGTTACGCCAATCGTTATATAGTTAGTTGTGTTCATATTCCTTTGGTGACTAATTCAGAGAAAGCAACTAGAGGGAAGCTTGCTTGCTTATAAAGAGATGCCAGATTTCTCTACTGTCCGTGGTTTAAAAATTCCCTAAGTCTTGAACCAGTCCTGTCAGGGGCCTAAAGTTCCCCCCTTCTAGCTTGTATAAACATCTATCCATTTTGTGCCTGAACAGGCGCTGTTAAGAGTGGGTTTTCATTATGACGGATTTTTTTTTTTTTTACTTTATTTTTAAAGTTCACCTTGAATCGACTTTTAGGTGACTTGTTGCATAAAAGCAAAACTGCAGTCGAATCTTAAGAGATTTGCTTGTGACTCTTCACCTGAAGTGGACTTTTTAATTACTCAGTCTGTTGCTGCTCTACATCAGTGTCGACTTTTTAATTACTGAGTCTGTTGCTGCACTACATCAGTGTCGACTTTTTAATTACTGAGTCTGTTGCTGCACTACATCAGTGTCGACTTTTTAATTACTGAGTCTGTTGCTGCACTACATCAGTGTCGACTTTTTAATTACTGAGTCTGTTGCTGCACTACATCAGTGTCGACTTTTTAATTACTCAGTCTGTTGCTCCTCTACATCAGTGTCGACTTTTTAATTACTCAGTCTGTTGCTGCTCTACATCAGTGTCGACTTTTTAATTACTCAACCTGTTGCTGCTCTACTTCATTGTCGACTTTTTAATTACTCAATCTATTGCTACTCTACATCAGTTTCGACCTTTTAATTACTCAAGTCTATTGCTGCTCTAGATCAGTGTCGACTTTTTAATTGCTCAGTCTATTGCTGCTCTGCATCAATATCGACTTTTTAATTACTCAGTCTCTTGCTGCTCTGCATCAGTGTCGACTTTTTTAATTACCCAAGCAATTACTCGCTGCTTGGCCTGGATGCAGTAAATCGGACTTTTTAATTTGGACTCAGTCCTCTTGGCTGCTCTACATCAGTTTCGATTTTTTAATTACTCAGTATCTTGCTGCTTTACATCAATTTCGACTTTTTATTACTAGGTCTATTGCTACTCTGCATGTGTCGACTTTTTAATTACCCAGTCTATTGCTGCTTTACATCAGTTTCTACTTTTTAATTACTCATTCTATTGCTACTCTACATCAGTGTCGACTTTTTAATTACTCAATCAGTTGCTGCTCGGCATCATTGTCGACTTTTTAATTACTCTGTCTCTTGCTGCTCTACATCAGTCGACTTTTAGGAAGTCGATGAACACTTGACTTCAGTTTGTTTTAGGGACCTGACTTTGTAGACACTTCATCTTGGCAACTTTCTGGTAACTGGTTACACTGCTAACGAGGTTTGTAGATTAATGATTGATATATATTTCATAAATACGATGAAGCAAGTCTATACCCAAGTTATATGTTTAGAATTTTAATTTATTTTCACTTATTTTTCAATCATAATTTTTTAAGGCCTTTGCCTCTGTGGGACGAATAAAATATAAGGTCTAAGGGACTGTGCAGCCCTGTCATTGATGACGTCTCACCGACGTTGTATTCGGTATTAAAATTCTGCTAGAATGAAAAATTTGAGATACTGGAAGTTATCTCTAGATCTTTGTTGGACTATTAAGCTTGCACTTTATGTAATGCCCTTGGCTGGTCTTAATTGATCGTCAGTTTTGATTTTATGTTTAGTTTATTTGTTCTATGAGTCCAACTTTACTGATGGTATTTTCGTGACGAAAGGCCACATACGCATGGTCTTCTAGATATCGAATATGTTTTGCAACACAAATTTCCGATTATGTTATTACTAGCTAGACGAAAAAGGTAGGTTAATTGATATTCTTCAAGTTTATCATGTGGAAGTATATTCTTTCATTCTAACTCTTTCCTTGGGAAGAAACTTGCGTGCAACAGTGTGACTGGATAGAGTTACTGGTTATCTCTAGGGGAGTTTTGTGTTAATGGAATTTCATCTTATACTATTAAAAATAACTCAGCCTAGTTAAAATTGAGGAACCTTTACCTTTTCACCTTTTTCATCACGTGGAAAATAATGTTTTAATTTGTTACTGAAGATCTATACAGCAGTAGTACGAAGATATTGTTGTAATGCTACCAACTTTATCGTCATGTGCATGTGTGTATATATATATATATATATATATATATATATATATATATATATATATATATATATATATATATATATATATATATATATATATATATATATATATATTATATATATATATATATATATTAATTAGGGTTAGAAAAGGCAGTAAGATCAGTATTTCATATTCTTTATTGTTTTTGTACGTTTGTCGTTTCCCCAGACTCGGTCAACTAATAACATACTTGAAATTGAGGTTCGAAGTCTCAATTCTGCATAGACCGGTGGTTGTCGTTTTGAAGAAAGCATTTCA
>NC_087212.1:46950725-46975725 GCF_015104395.2 Macrobrachium nipponense
TATATAATATATACAATATATATACTATATATATATATATATATATATATATACATATCTTTATGGGCCGTTCAGAAATTACGCAACACCTTAGGTGGGGACGGGGATATGCTGAAGTGTTATGAGTATGACAGTGACCGGGGGGTGCGTGGGGTTGCAGCCATAAGTTACATAACATTTTCAGATTTTTTTCCCTTGTTTCTTTTGAAAATATGTAAATGTAAAAATTCTGCCATAGACTTTTATTAATTTTTAGTAATATTGAAAATGAGGTATTTTATATTGTTTTGCATAATTATAGGATATTTAAAAAATGTAACACACTCAAATAACTTCCAGGTATTAGGCTTGGCTTTAAAATACTGAATTTACAAAAAGCAAACATATTTCGTGGGGGGGGGGGGGGGGGGGGGGCGGGGGGGGGGGGGGGGGGGGGGGGGACGGACGGATACTAGCTGATGTTACACAATTTTCTAGGGGGTTATGGACATGTGATATGAGGCGTGACAAGGGGGAAGGGCTGGTACAAAATTACCAGAAAAGGAGTTACGTCATTTTGAATGGGCCGTATATATATATATTATATATATATATATATATATATATATATATATATAATATATATATATCTATATATATATATAATATATATATATATATATATGTGTGTGTGTGTGTGTGTGTGTGTGTGTATTATACATATATATATATATTCACTCTTGTCAGGTTTGGTTTCCTTAATGACTTATTATAATGGGGATTCGGTGACGTAAATAATATGCAGTCAGTTGAAGGACTTGACCGCAAAACAGTATTTTAACAGTTACAAGACCTTGTTGTACTTTGTTGAATATCAAGGTATTCAAGCGATGCCCCGTTTTTAGTATAATCTCAGTCCTTTCCGGAAAAGACGTTTCATCTGATTTCATAAAAAGCTTGTTGCATTTTTTTTTTACTTATTTGTTTGTGTGTGTGTATGTGATTAGTTTAAGCCATGTAAGTTAAAAACTAGAAAGTTGCAGGTATGTTTTTGACGTTGGCTTTTGATCCCTTGTCTTTTGAGCATTTTTAAACGTGGATTTTTCGTAAAATAATGTAAGATTAGTCTGTGGAGTTCAGAATAAAAAACTGGGAAAAATGAATGAAAAAATTCAGACTTAGCAACTAGGTTTTCTGGGTCGCGAGGAAATGGAGGGAAAAAAAAAAAAAAGTCTCGTTGACCTGCATACGTGCATCGAATATTCGTCTGCCCCGCCGTTCCACAATATGAAAGAAATATATTAAAGCTGTCCTCTTGGCCGGAGAGTTTTTGTTTCCGCGGAAAAAGGATGCTGTAAAAATGAATGTGGACCTCTCGTAACCCCACAACAACAACAACAACAAAATGAAGAACAACAACGCATGTTATGTTGAATAGTTTCATGCGCTATTGTTCAAGTCAGACCCCTGGTCAGACGGGTCGCTTGTCTAACTGCCTGTCTGCCTGTGCGCACTGTCTTTCTCTCTTTGTCCTCGCAAAATAGATTTTTTTTTTTTTAAACTCGAACTTTCAAAAGTTCTCTCTCTCTCTCTCTCTCTCTCTCTCTCTCTCTCTCTCTCTCTCTCTGGAAAGGATATTGGCTAGGCCGGGCACTTTTCGTTTTGAATCAAAATGCTTAAAATTAGTACTTTAGCGTTTGAATCTCTCTCTCTCTCTCTCTCTCTCTCTCTCTCTCTCTCTCTCTCTCTCTGGAGCAATTAAAGGTTAGATAGTATCATTCGTTGTAAACGACGGTTAATTAGTGATTTAATATAAAAAAAATCTTGCGCTTAGTATATCAGTATAAGCAAGTGATCTACTCGCATCGATCAGGTGATCCCAACTATTTTGGTAAGCGAACGGCTTTTCTTCGAGATTTGTGATACTTTTAGCAATTCTAGGATACGCATTTCCCTCTTTGTCAAGTATTCTTCATGGAAAAAGCGGAAGAGAGAGATTGGTTAAATTAGAGGTAGTCGATTTGGAAACTCTTTAATGCTTGTTATAATGTTGGTATCTCTCTCTCTCTCTCTCTCTCTCTCTCTCTCTCTCTCTCTCTCTCTCTCTCTCTCTCTCCTTCCTATATTTTGATGCATCAACATGTCTCCCACTTGTGGATAGACTCCAAACAACCATACATTTCTCATGGAATTCTCAGTGGCATTATGTCACCTTTCATTTTTATTCCACGATCTTAAAGATGTATACTCGAGCATCTCTCTCTCTCTCTCTCTCTCTCTCTCTCTCTCTCTCTCTCTCTCTCTCTCTCTCTCTTCCAGAGTACGAACGACTCTTGACCGTCTCATATTTCTTTTCATCTGACCGGACTTTGATTATTTTAACCTCAACTGTTTCTCCAGTTCTTGTCCATATTTTTTTTCAAAATAATGTAATGATTATGTTTAATCATTTAATTCAGTGGTTTATCTAAATGTTTTATATGATTGGAATATATGAAGTCTATATATAATATATATATATATATATATATATATATATATATATATATATATATATTTGTGTGTGTGTTTGTGTGTGTGTGTGTATGTATGTATGTATATGTGTGTGAATGTATGCATGTTAGTTTGGATGCAGCACTTGTAGTCTTTCGGTATCGATGATCTTCATAGCGTGAAGCTTAACAGTATATCAGGACATCGGTCGTGTTTATAAAACTTTTAGGTCTTTGTGGCCAAAGTATACTGCTCTGACGAATATTATGTTAATAATTATATCTGTACAGTAATGCTGTTTGTTTATGTGTTTGTTGTTTATCATTTTAGTACTATATATATTACGTTATAGTTCATGTTTACATATATCAAGTCTTCATATGTATGTGCCTCTCCAAATGTATGTGTACGCATTCACATTCTCTGTAAGACGCAATGATACTTTATTCGAGGAACCTTACGACGGAAACGTCCAATATGGAAAGCTGACCGCTATTTTGATGAACTCTGTCAGGGTATCTTCCTCTACAAGAATTAACTGAGGAAATATATATATGCCTTCTTTGGGGTTTACAGATTGCGAACCTTATTGCATTCCTTTATATTTTGTTCTAATTGAATTACTAACCATTTTGTTTATTATTTGAATATTTATGACGATTTACTTCCTATGCATAGTGCATATCTTTGTTATATCCATATTAAATTGTAGGATGCCGTTAAGTATGTAGTAAGAATATGGCAATGGTATTTTATGATATAGCTGACCCGCTTCCTGCGGGTTGCTCGTAGAAAATGAAAACAATCAAATTAAAACATAACCATTAAGAACAAAATAGAATTCTTAAGCGATAACCGTGACGATATTTTCATCAAAATATGATTTTATAGAATGTCGAGAGAAATTGGAAATTCCCCACTTAGATGGTTGTGGAATATTGGCATAAACTGTTTGCGTATTACACATTTTCAAATTAGATATTGGAGTATGTTCGTTTGAAGATTTAATCGTGCTTGTAAAGTCGATTGCAGAAAATGGTTACGTTTGTTTAAGCATCACGTGTTTGGTAGTAATTTCTGATGAAGGAGAACAATATTCCTCTTTAATTATTGTTCCTCTTGTTTTCGTTAGTTGGAAGAACAAAATTATTCAAATCGTTTTACTATTTGCTCAATACAGTCGTATAAGGACTGTTTAGAAAGCGATAATATATAAACTATATCGAGCTGCGTACATTTATTAGAATGAAATGGGTTTCAATCTTCGGTGTGTATTATTCTAATTCTTGATATTTAGCATTTAGAGCGCAAAGCAAAGGAATGAAGCAGGAGACTTGATGTTTTTATAAAGAACTGTAACGATATGTCACGCTTTGGTGGTCGACATTGTTTCAATGCCTATAGAATCGACATTACTTGAGGCTTCCCCATTTCCCTAAATGTCTGACCACGAGCGGTTAACTATTGTGTTCCATCTCTTACCTTTGCTTTGGGTCATCCACGTCACGTCCACTTGGGGAATTAGTGTCAAAGGGCGGTGCAGGACTGCACCCTGGAGAACGCTGTGGGGCTGGCACGAATTTATGTATACACTCGTTTACCGTTTATTGGGTGAAACGACGCATCTACGTAACATTTCACTTGGTGATTATATATATATATATATATATATATATATATATATAACTATATATATATAGATATAGATATATATATATACATATAAATTCCCATAGGCAACATTATATTTTGACTTTTGAAACCTACTATTAAGGTTTTCTTTATTTTTTACTTTCTCCTTCTCCCTTTCTCATAATCTTAAGTACGATATCCATCCAGCCATTACATCAAAATGACCTTATTTATAGTTTACCGGTACCTTGTCTAGTAACGGGATCCCAACTAGCAAATATTTATTAATTTGTCATCTGAAATTGTATTTTGACTGTAATTTTCATTGGCATCAAATGTTGTTTACGATAACTGTACATAAAGTTCTTGAGGAATCCTTACAGTCTTTGTGATGAACTTTTTTTTTTTATTCTTCTTAAGATACCATCATGCCCCTTGCCATAATTTTATTTGCGTTATATTCTTTCCACAGGTCGTACCTAATTCTTTATCGCAATTTCTAGAGTTTCAGAGCTTGATTGAACTTTTTTTATGTAATTTTATTCATTATTTTTTTATATTTAGAACACTCGGATTTGCGTAATTACCTCATAAGCAACTAACTCCTCGAGACGGGCCAGTCAGTCTTCAGGTGGAAGTAGGGTAGAAGTAGAAAAAGAGAGAGAGAGAGAGAGAGAGAGAGAGAGAGAGAGAGAGAGAGAGAGAGAGAGAGTTGATGGCACTTTTCAGGCCAGGAGTTATACGTAGCCAAGGAAGATTCACCTTCACTTATCTCTTTAACAACCGTGTCGATGACCGCCTTACTCGGAAAGTCCCGTAGTTATTGTTCTCCTTTTCGTGTTCCTTTGTTGGAAAAACAACCGTTAACTGTTTGTGTGTTTGCGTAAGTGAGTTTGTATTTTGTCTGTACAGTTGGCCTTTGTTGCAAGGCATTGCTCTGTTTTTCCTAATTTCATTCGTATTAGTTGGGATTCTTTACCACGGTAAAAGGCTCTCTCTCTCTCTCTCTCTCTCTCTCTCTCTCTCTCTCTCTCTCTCTCTCTCTCTCATATATGTTTGCTATTTTTTCATTCGTACAGAGTTGTAACCATGTTGGAAAGTAAACATCAGTCGTTGTATTCTATTATTTGGTAAATGCTAGTACCTATATTTAACGCATTACAATGGTACGTTATCATTTTTAGGTTTATTCAGTACTTTCCTATTTGGCTTTCATGTTTAATTTTGGAGCCGTATTTTGATGAAGTCATCATCTTATATCATTCTGTGAGGAAGTCGTCTTATTCCTAAAGAGATGCGGAGTAAGTTCTCTTCTTGAAAAGTTGGTACCTATCTTATTCCTGTCCGTGTTCCCTAAGTTTGCCTCGACGTAGTTTAGAGAAACGTCGTCGTTCACTCAATTGCAATATTAAATTATATCCTTGCATGGTCCTTCAAAAGTAATGTGACATTACATTTCAAAAATTTTAGCGCTTGCACCGAAGCTAGAGTTGTGATTGGTTAAAATGAAATTGCGTGACGGAAGACAAACGTCTTGAGATTTTTTTTTTCTTTAAATCTATCGGGGACGAACATGACATTTCAACGAACATTTTTATGGCCTTCTCATGAGAAATGTGAGTGGACTTTTCGGAGCAATACTTCATGGTGGCAGGCCTTTAATATGTATATGTATTGTGTAGGAAGCCACAATTGATGGTGATCATGTATATAAGGGTGGGATTGCTCCTATATGCATACAGGCGCGCGCGCGCACACACACACACACACACACACACACACACACACACCGATAAAGCATAGGTCCGAGTTCCGAACGAGTCGGTATTTTCCGTTTAATACCATTTCTATCTGGTGGCTTAACCTTTGTATTGCATACGTGGTAGCTTGTATACTATGGCGGTTGGAACCAGCGTAAGAAAGGGCATGCGAACAGCCTTATATACAGAAAAAGAATGAGAGAGTCGGAGAGATCTTTGATGTGTCTTCTCGGCATTTCACGTCTTTGCGTAACGTAATGCCTGGTTAAATTCATCTGCTGAAACTACGTCTTGACAAATAACGTTGGCCAATCTTCATCATTACATAACTTCCATCCTTAGGTCTGTGCCATGTATCCTCAGCTGTCTTGTAAGTGATGTGAAGTTTTGTGAATAACGGAGGATGGAGCAAAGAAGTACAAAACTTGGCTAGCTGCTCAGATAACTGAGGGGGATACAGCTACTGGTTTCTCATACTTGTTACAGACCATTTGGGTCTAAAACGCTAAGACTCTGGTGTCATTTGTGCGACTTTCGTGCGTTATTATGACAGCAAAGTTTCTTTGTATTGTGAAAGACTATTATCAAATGGCTAAAGAACTTCACTTGAAAGGTGCAGCTGTGGAATTCCAAATCTGGCAACACTTTAGCTTTTTTGGTTGGACGCCTCTGAAGAAGGTGGTTTCCCTCAATGTGAAAGTGCTGTATATACCTTCTTGCAGCTGTCAGTCTGCTTAGGCCGGTGTCACACTATGCGGTGTCACCGCTTCGGCGGAACCGTATGCGGCACCCCCGCATTGCCTGCATACTGTCACACATAAGCGGCGAAGTCTCCCAGTCTATCCCCAGCAGCCAGCTATCGATAGTTTGATTATCATGTTGTCCAAACTAAAAGTTATTTGTGCATCAGAAGCAGAGGGCTTACTGAAAGAGCCAACTCGTCGTAAACACTGGGTTCACCCATTTAATGCTGAACGAGAAACAAGCGAAAGATTTGAAAAGTTTTATGAGAGTATACGGAAATGTAATGAAAGTTTTTTTTAGTATTACCGAATGTCCAAAGCTTTTTTGATGAACTGCTGAAAGTGCTGAGGCCTCATATCTCGAAGCAAAAATACAAAGTTTCGAAGATCAATATCTTCAGAAGAAAGATTACAATTGCACTAATGTGAGTAAAAAAAAAAAAAACATTATGACATGATTTATTCAGAATGGAAAAAATGGTAATGCAATACAGTAACTACAGTATATTATAATATTCAGATCCAAAACGAAGAATCAAATGTAAAAATAAAATATTCCTTGAATTCTGAAAAACTACTCCGTAATCGAAGCAAGTAGATGTTTAGTAATGAGATTGAGGAGACACTACGTCAATCACTTTAAAGCCCTGTATAGACGTGGATTGGGTATCTTTGGTGCCATAATGGACAGGAGTTTGACTGCATAGGGGTTGGTGATTGCATAAAGGATCCTTGTGCAGGAGACGGTGTTTGTGCAGGAGATAGTACTTCTACAGGAGATGGTGCTTGTATAAGCTGAGATGGTGCCTGCATTTGATGAAATGATGCCTGCATATGAAGTGGTCCCTGTACATGTAATGGTCCTTGCATATCCTACATAGGAGTAGGATACTTATGAAAATGATAAGAGGGATTCATTGCGGACTTGCATGAATGCATTGAATGAATAAATCAACGATTAAACATATTTGTAAACGCAAGTGGTTAAGGGGAGCGCCGGAAGCAGTGTAGCCGTCTGGTGTGACCACGTGCATAGAACTGTGTGTTTTCCCACGGCAATCGGCCGGATGCGATTTACGGCGGTCCGGCGCTGCCGCAGCATGCTGCAGCACAATACGGCGGCAGAAACGGCAGCGCCGCACTACTGTGGCACCTCTCATTGGTTTGTGTGTGATATCACCATGTGCAGCGCCACATAGTACAGTTTCGCCGTAGCGGCGACACCGCATAGTGTGACGCCGGCCTTAGGTCTTCACTAGGTATGCACACCAAAAAGGATTTGCTGGTTCAAAAGAGACAATAGCAGCCATTCGGTCTTCCTGAGGTTTATAACAAGTTGCACGTATGCAGTGAGAAGTAATGTTCGATGATGTCCTTTTGAAATCATGGTAAAGATACATTGAAGAACTAATTGAATATTATAAGGCATGAGTTTTCCACTGAGTCTGCTTTAATAATAAAATAATGCTCACAGTTATAGATTTGCCTATGAAAGCTGTAATTATCTTTTGTAATTATCACAATAAGTATTAAGCAATAACCAATAGCTGAATTTTCATAACCGGAATTCATTTGTTGCATCGAATTAGATTGTTATTTATTCACACTAGATCAACTGCACTCTTCGGACAAGACTTTCACATAGAACAGTTGCTACTCCGTTTTCTGTTTCTGTATTCATAAGATTAAACATTATTCCGTTTATATTTTTCCTACTGTTTTATGCACAGCATACCTTCTCTTTGCTGCATTACCTAAATCCAGCAATCTGCTTCCAACCTGCTTTTCGTATCCGATGTCAGGTTATATCTTCCATCCACACCAACTTTTATTTTTCAGCAGGTTATTTTCTCTCTTAATCCAGGCTTAAGGTATTTTGCGAACTTGAGCCGCTCGCTGAGGCAGCTTTGACAGACGCTGAAACTATTCGCGTGATTTTTGGACTGTTGGTACCTTTTTAAGTTTAACCCAGTTCTGACAATTTTTTACCTTTATCTTAGCACGTAGACAGTAAGCCTAACTTATAAAGGGCTCTTTAGTTTTTATATGTTTAATCCACAAGTAAGCAAAAGTAACATGGTACTTTTGGTATTATTATTCTAGCTTGAATTGAGAATTTCTCTGTAATTTATCTTGAAATGTACCTCCCGAGAGTTACTGCGGGGAAAATCATGATTATTGTATTTTAAAGGCAGATTAAATTTTTTTTTGTTTTCCGCGAATCTTTATTGGACACAGAAATTTAGTCAAGGGTACAGTTTTATTTGAATGATGATGATGATTATTATTTTTATTATTAATATTATTATTATATGATGATGATACAGTTCAGTTAGACCACTGGGTAATGTTTTTAGATTCTTTAGAAGGTTGTCCGAAGGATTCATTTGTAAAGTAGATGAAAAAATTGAAACAAGTCAAAATCAGAGAAGTTGAGTAGCTAAGTATAGAGCTACATCTTGGATGCAAAGCTAAATATCGAGTGCGATGAAGGTGAACTGAAGATAAGCGCGCTGTCGGCAGTAATTCCATATACGGGTTTCATTCAAGGAATGAATACGGTCTCTATAATGTTCATTCATTTAGACCACACTTCATTACTTCTGATTTAGTTTCATTTTATTTAATTTTCAAGATATCCCTCGGCATCCCTGAGAACAAGCTGAGTTTAATTTCCGTTACAGAGTTGTTCGTGCGTCCCATGTTTTGTTCCTGTTAGATTTTGATATACCTCTTTCCTTTTATTTAAATTTGTATGGCTGTAAATCTTGTCTTCCTCCAGTCCACTTTGCGACAACGGGGCCTTTCTTTAACGATTGAGAAGTTCTAATCAATGCAACCTCCTGTTGCTCAAGTATAGTATATCAATATTCATGGCAGGTTTCGTCATTTATGGAATCGTATTTTTCTTATTTAATTTTCATGAATATTTCTCAAGTAATTTCTTTTATGAGAATACTATATTTTTTAATATCAGCACCTGACTTACAGTTGTCAACATCTGCATTACTAATATCTCGGACTTTTTTTTGGGCCGAAGACATTCAAACAGATTAAAACTGGTTCTCATCATTATTTTTACTCTTTGCGTGTCATGTGTGCTCTTAGATTATTTTGGATGTTCTTGTCTTTAACTTTCTAATGATTATAAATAGATCTGCAAGGTAACCAGAGGAAAATTATTAAATAGATATTTATATAATTTGTTACCTCAACAACAGATCGTCGTCATCGTGGTTACTTTCCGAACAGCAAATTTCCGAGCATTAGTTGAAAACAACTTTTTCCGCACTCTAAGATATTAATATATCGCACAATATTGCATTGATATCCGAGGAATGCGAGCGAGACTGCGAACGTATGAGAAAGTAAAATCTGCTCGATGACAGCGGGCATACCCATAGAATACCTCGGACATGGTTGGCGGGGTTGCCGAATACCTTGCATGTGGTAGTGGGCGCGTTGGCAGTCGTGTCAGCTGAGACCAGGCTCTTCCAGACGGGGTCAGTGCGGCACAGAACTCAGCGAAAGGAGGGTGCGTGGCAGCGGCACTCCTCTGACACAGGCTTCCTCCCAAGGCACACTCGCATCTCGAGGGTGCCACGCGCTGGCCTGAGCATCAAGTTCCGCCGCGGTTTGTATGGTGCCGCCTCTTCCCCGCGTGGATAGGGGTTTCCTCACACGAGACGGAGGAGTTCATCCAAATTTATTTTGGGCTTTACGAGCCATGCGTTTATCACTGTGATAAGTTCTTAGTTGCTGTCACCAGGTTTTAAAACAATTAAACTGACCAACGTTTTTATTTAGTTGATGTTGTTGTGCTTGACATGGAAATGCGCTGTTTAATCTCGTAAACAATATCAGATTCAATTAAATGTTAACTTTAGTAAAACTAGACTTATAGAGTAGCGGAAATTAAATGAGACTTTAGTATATCCTTGCTATGCTGTTGTAGTGTGTAGATGCCTGGGCACATGTAACATTCAAAAGGAAAAGAACATAATTCAAGTTTAGCTCGGTATGGCGATTGAAAAATATAATATCTGTCCTTGGTATTCCCAGCTATTCCTCTAACCAGAGGTGAAGTTTACTTCCCCTTACCGAAAGTATCTTCCTCAACGCCAAGGTAAGGTAACACATACGACTCAATTGTATGGAGTTAATACTTGTAATGTTCACGTTTATATATATGTATATATATATATATATATATATATATATATATATATATATATATATATATATACATACATACATACACATATATATGTTATTTTATATTTGCCAGTTTAGCTTTGATAAGAACTAAGTCGTGATTAATAATTAAAACGGGAGTTTTAAAAAGGATATGTCTAGTAAATTATCAAAATACTCTCTCTCTCTCTCTCTCTCTCTCTCTCTCTCTCTCTCTCTCTCTCTCTCTCTCTCTCTCTCTCTTTCTCTCTCTCTCTCTCTCTCTCTGTGAGAGTGTAGCAGTCAAAGACTAGTCTCAGAAGGGAAAAACGTATTCATGTAGAAGCTCCTTTTCCTTGCAGGGGTGTCTTTTTTTCAACATTAAATTCCCTTGAGTTGAATGGTTTATTAAACACTGGGGTATATTTGATTTCATTAGCAATTTAAAAGCACAGCCGTTACAGTGCATTCACGTTAATCACAGCGTCCCAATTAGTCTGCGAAAATGTGGAAAGAAAAGTACAGAAAAGAACATGTTCATTGTCTTCAGGGGTCCTATGAGATCTATTAGAAGACAGACGTGATATTTCGTTTTAGCCTTGAACTTTAGGGGATTGTCACGTCACGGCAAATATTCCATGGCAGCTCTCTCTCTCTATCTCTCTCTCTCTCTCTCTCTCTCTCTCTCTCCAATACTCATTTTTTCTGCTTTCTAACTACTATATACCATTAAATTTGCGTGTCTCTCTATCTGTGTAATATTAATGTCTCTTTGTCGGTTAACCAATCACTCCAGTGAACCAATGTATTCTCTCATCTTTCGTATTCATATCTGCTCTCTTGTAACCACTTGAATGAACAGTAAATTCTCTCTCTCTCTCTCTCTCTCTCTCTCTCTCTCTCTCTCTCTCTCTCTCTCTCTCTGATTTATTGCTGTTAGTGTACTCAAATCTGTCTCTTTGAATATGGTAATATGCTCTGTTATATCTCTGCCGTTCTATATGACACTGTCAGCGTATTGGAATGTATATGTTGGAGGATAAGTACAGAACATAGATTGACTGTTTTGTCGACACACCTCTGGTAAAAGCGAACATCTGCAATCGTTCGAGAGTAAAAGTATATAAGCTGGGATGAAAGTTCTTTTCTCTCTCTCTCTCTCACTCTCTCTAAATTATCATGTGAATACGCAGTTTTTTTTATGTGAAGAATATTGATGTGTAATTGAGACGAAATCACATTGTCGTTGTAAATGGTATCATGGTAAGGATGTAATAATGGCAGGTGATATTAGGAGAAAGAATGTGTGGACTGGAGACGAGAGGGTGATGGTTGCCCTTATTCTGGAGATAGAAAAAAGATAAAAATGATATTTCATTTCTTGCATAAGTTTTACAATTACCCGCATAGTATGAACTTTTAAATTGACATTGTTTAGTTTTAATTATCTCCTGAATCACACATTTTATCGTTTGCTTTGGATGCTTGTAATTACGCCGTTTAGATTGTGTGATGTTTCTAATTTGAATCTTCCTATATAGGTTCTTCTAAGACTCGTCGTTGGCGCTTATTTTTACAAATTTGCCTTAAATGTTACGGACGAAAAGACCCAGTTTGATCTGTCTTATTTTAACATTATTAGTTATCAGCGAATTCAACGAAAAACCATCGGTCTTAGTTACGCAGTCTAGCAATGTTACCATACTCAAAGGTGTATACATACCTTGGCCAAAAGGTAAGTTCCCCTGACTGTGGCAACACGGGTTATTGTGTAACCAGGTTCAAGTTTAGGGCCCTTTTATTTTACCTCTTAGCACCTTCTGGCTTTCCGTAAATTGTTTTGAACATGGGCTGATTGTGGCTCAAGTTTGTCCAAAAGCTTTTACGTTCATAAAGTGGATTTTGGGTTAACAGTGGAGGTAGTTGTAGTTTTTATAGATATATAATTCACAGAGAAATTTACGTAATATCTCTCTCTCATATATATATATATATATATATATATATATATATATATATATATATATATATATATATATATATATATATATATGATAATTAGTGGGTCGTCGCATGACTCAAATTAATACCAAGTTATCATCACAACAGAGAATTTCATTAACTGCTCAAATAAAAACCTTTTATCATTTAGCTTCATCAATTCCATTTAACATAAAGACAGAATCGAGAGCTATTAACCAAACGCTGAGAATAAAAATGAGATTGAATGACAAAATATTTATAAACCTATATTTTATTACAAGCCACCATTTTCTTAAAATTACAAAAAAGAAGCGACCCAGCAATCCAGAGAGATTAAAGTAGGGATATGTTCTCACGGCTAACTAAATTTCGAAGAACTTTAGGGAAACTGTTTTAAGATTTATAAAGCCTTAACCAGCGTCTCGTTATTCTAACATAGACACGCATACACACGCACGCGGATACGGACACACTCACAAGCCTGCCAAGAGATGATAACGCTTACCAGAAAAATTGGAATTCTTTAGTCTGATGATCAGTTTTGAAGACTATCTTTGAGCCAAACGGACTTTCGGCGACCCAAGACACCCAGGCTCTTAACACGGGCAGAGGAGCTTTTGTTACCACAAAGTGAAGGGAAACTTTCAAAATAGAAAGTGTAGTGATTTACAATCCCCGAGAGCGGCGCTGCCCTAGACTCCCTTGTCTTCTGGCAAAAACAAGTAACCAGAACAATGCCATGTAATCTAAATCATCATGTGAAGAATATGAGGGAAATGAACTGGATAGCCCGAAACGTCTGAAAAGCGGAGGCCTTCATGGTAACTATCAAGTTTTCCACTTTCAGAGGGACAATGCGGCTATTTTGACAAATGAGGAAATTTGGCTGTTATAGGAAGAACGTTTCAAGTCAGGATCTTTTGAAGCGAAGTCGAAAACTGATGCGTAATTTAATAGCTGTGATTACTCATTAGTCGGGGTTTGTTACAAGAAAAATGTACTAAAATCCGGACATTACCTTCGTATTTTGTTGTATTATATTTAATAATAATAAAAAAAAGAACAGCCTGTGTCTAAAAAATAAAAGTTTCAAACTATCACAATTTCAAGTTTAAAGGAATTTACCAAAAAATGACATTTGTCAAGTGGGAGATTGACTTGAATAAGGGGTTAATAATGCATGCCCGAAGAGGAAGCGATATTCTTTCTCTTTAATTTTTTCACTGTTCCTATCATACATATAATATATATATATATATATATATAATATATATAAAGGTTATTAATACGTAGCATCACGTTTTATATACTTCGTGATCATGTTATTCATGTATGTATGTATGTATGTATATTAATTTTAATTTATATATATATATATATATATATATATATATATATATAATATATATCTATATATCTATATATATATATATATATATATATATATATATATATTATGTATGTGTGTGTGTATTCATACTTACATAAATGCATACGCAATATATATATACATACTTATATAGATGCATACGCAATATAGCAAGGACCATAAGGAAATAATAGGCATCATTATCTGGCGGGTATAGTATAAAAGAAAGCAGTTTACAGCTGAGCGTCGTCAAAAAGTTCAAAGTAAAAGTATGACTAAAAGTTGATAAAAAGGGAATATAGAGAGGCCAAATGGCTTAAGTAAACAAACAGTCCACAGCCAAAGAAATTGCTCTGACATAGAAAGTGGTCCTGAAACCACACGTACAAACATGTTGGACTTTAGGAACACGACGTGAGGTAAATAAACAAAGGGTAGACAACAGAAGAAATTGTTATTAGTTATCTGGTTTGTTTCACTGGAACCCGTGTTCGTCACCAGATGTTGCTCAAGGGTCCAAAGATTGCTATAAGGTAGCATGTTGACTTTTTCATTTATTTTGTGTTTTCAGGCCTCATTAAGACCCAGTGCCTTTTGCACAAGGATGCTAGGATTGTTTTTGCAAATTTTTACAATTCATTACTTTACACGGTAGACGCGGAAACTCAACAATTGTAACCCCACACCACCGGGACCCCTTCGCCTGTATGGGGAGGGGATATTTTCAATTTATAATTGCGCATAACAAGAGTTGTTAATCAGATTTTTTATTTTTCATTAATGAACGATATTTATTTGTTCCCTAACTCAGAAGCTTATGATGATTTATGTCGAATGTGAAATATATTTTTTTCATGGCTCGTGAATGAATTGCGTTTAAAGATAGAAACAGCCGCTCGCTAAAGAAACAGCCGCTCGCTAATTTGAGTTTTGTCGCAGTTATACTCTTGTGTCCTCTAGAGAATCGATGACGAGGCTTTGCCCGTAATACTCCAATTACTTGGATTGCTGGTCAGTTTGTTCCACCACGTCCCTTTTTTTTGTGTTGTTGTTATGCTTGCCACACACTTGTCTGGCCTGCTTTCTTTATATAATAATTTTGGCCATTTCCTGATAATTTATCGTCTATTACTGTGATGGTTTTTGATGATGAAATTGCAATATTAATTTTTTTCGATAAAAGGGGTAATTGTGTCTTCAAAGAACATATTTACAACATGGCCATTTTTTGAAATAGGGAAAATTGTTGCAATTCCATTTTTTTTGACTTGAAATGTCGTCGATTCTCTAGTTTCATCAGTCCTCAGTTTAATGTGTGTTAACTGACAAGGAAATGTAGCTTGGTCGGCACCATCTGTCTTTAGGAGAACTTTGTATTCCCTAGTTGGTCCTAGGGTCTTAAACATAAGGAATTTGTATTACATAATCTTAGGACCTCTTTCATCCCTCTTGGGAAACTCAGTCGTCGGTAGTTCTTGATGCCTTTTGAGCTTTGGAAGCTCAAGAGACCCACTGTCAGTGAGGCATTCCTCAAAGGGCACTACATCTGCATCAGCCGCCACGACGGCATAAACTGTTGCCGGAAAGATAGGCCCTTCTCCTGGCAATGTTACTTCTTATCGGAACACACAAGATGTATTTAAGCTACGAATTCATAAAGCTAGGGCTGTCTTGATAAAATTTTGTGTAGTACTTTTTATTTACTTATTTTTCCTCACCTTTTTGTAGGTCAGCCGTATGGGTGAAGTTTTACGAATAATGTTGATCCTGGATTGCTGTTATCGGTCAGCGTAGCGCGACTGGTCAGCGGTATGTTTGGTATTCGATTAATGGTGCTGCTAATTTATGATGATTATTTTCTTCTTCTAAGACTTTTGGGTGGTCGTCTTCATTATATTTCATTTCCTTTTTCGACTGTGTAGTGTAAGGAGGCGTGAATATCACAATGGTTTGATTTAGGAAAAATTGCGTACGTAGTGATTTATGATCCTTAAATATTTTGTTAGTAAATTAACGAACACCGCATAAATATTTTACTTACATTAGTATGCATTAAAAGAGAGATTTACATTAATTTCATAATAAAATAAGAGCTAAAAGTTCTTGGTTAAATAATATTTGTCCACTAATAAACGTGATTATATTTGGTGGTACCTCACATCAAGTTAAGCAGAGACAAAACGACAAATAGATAACCATCGAAAACAGAGTGATAAACAGTGATAAACAGTTATAGATCGTCCTTAAGTACACGCTCGTCCACTGAAAACATGCTTACATTTACCTCATTGTGGCCGCTCTACTCTGACGAATAACGTTAAAGAACGTGAAATGGGAATGAGAAATCATGTTCAGAATATGTCACATTATATATATACATGCATGTATATATGTATAGCTTTCTCCCAATTCGACCTTTAGATCCTTGCACTTTATCTCCCTTATCCTACTGTCCAGCCATACCAACTCCCTCTTTGCATTGTCTTAAGCGCTGAATGGATGAAAGTGCCTCGGTGCTTAGCTTTACAACCTAGATTTGATAAAGCCGGTCATCGTCATTGGAGGTGAGCGAAATTGATAAGAACTTCACTGTATGTTCTAGACAACTAATTCATTTTATATGATTAATTTTAGAACATTATTGTTCTCTCTCTCTCTCTCTCTCTCTCTCTCCCTCTCTCTCTCTCTCGGTCTTATATATATATATATATATATATTATATATATATATATATATATATATATATATATATATATTTGTGTGTTAGTATATGTGTATGCTTGTGCCACTACTACCTATGGAGCTTTTTAAGTATATGTACTCAAAACAATGGTAAGCTCTCCTTCAGTCTTTTTTATTTTTAATTTTGTTTAAGAATCGCATAACTGCTTTTCAGTCTCTTGAATTGTTTCATAGTGACGACTTCCCAAATGATTCACGCCCTGATTACACTGATCCACTATGCATCATTGTTAATGCGGTTTAGAATAATAAATTTTTAATTAAGAATTCAGTTTCGCCATCTTTTTTCTATCAAGGGTCGTTTTTCGAACGGATTTGATTAATATCCGTTAGCATTTCATTAGTCGAGCACAAATGATACTGATTAGTAGCGTCGAGTTTTCCCCGACCTGCATAACTGGTAATTAGATGCAAATGTTTGAATTCAGGAAGTCTTTCGTTCTGCTTGAAACGAATCGGATGTTGTTTCAAAATTGATTGGAAACTTTGTTAATTATTCATATACGAAAAGTCTCTCTCTCTCTCTCTCTCTCTCTCTCAGAATTCTGCATCTGATTTTCTAAAAGGAGAGCAGTGGAGATTGTTCGATGTGCGATGATTTGAATATGTCTTAAATTGTTCTGCAGTTCTGTAATACACTCTACGCTTTGTATGATTATTGTCAGTTGAATTGAAAAATAATCCATTGTTATTCTCATCATGTGCGCTACACTTTCACATAGGACATTCATAAGCCCCAAAATATTTAGCAATTCGTGAAATAAAAAGTCCGAGTGAGCCTTTTGGGATACGAATAAGTCAAGACGAAAGTTGAATGTTTAAATTCCATCGCAAGAATGTCCTCCAGTCGGGCTCTGTGGCAGTCGGAGGCCTCTTGTCTGATACAAGCTTTGCTGGTCGCTTCTCTCCCTCCTACCCAGTCCTCCACCCCTCCAGTTCTCCCTGTGACCCCTCCTCCCATATCATCTATTCCGTTTTGACGTTTGCGTTGTTTCTTTGGGATTCGAAATTGCTGAGAGCTTTTGATATTTTTCATCTTTTTTTTTCTCTCTCTCTTAACGTTCATCTTTCCAACAGCTGGAGTCTTTCAGAAAGTTTATATCGGTGACCCATTGCTTCAGACAATGACAATTAAAATATCTCCTCATCTGGACATAAAGTACCTTTGATGTCATGTATATATTAAAAGAAATATGCAATTATTTGATATATTTTGCAGCTGCTTGAAGTAATGAATATTTATATTATATTTTATTATTATTATTGTTTTGTTAAAGATGATGGCAGCATCAGTGGAATTGATTTTATATATGGTCTTTTCAATTCTTCTTATTATTCTCTTCTCATCAGGGCTGATATTTGCTAATAGCTGGCCGATGTTCATATCTTGGTTAAAGAAATGTTTTCTAAAAATACTAATTTATTGTTATGATAACAAAAGTGGTTAACAAATCTTAGTAATGGAATTCCAACGTTTCCAACCGTATCATCGGTTCATTTTCAAGGAAAGGTGAGCGTGAACTGATTGGAATGGGTTTGTTGTTGTTGGAGATTAAGCCAGCCTTGTGCTGGCACGGGCTCTTGCTCCTAGAGCAGCCCGTAACTGGAATATCTGTAAAGATACAAAAACAGTGCTTTGGCGGTTAGTTTTGGAAAGGAGATAGGGTGACAGGCAGGATTGCAACCCCTTTGAACCTTACGGTACCCATCAGTAGGAGAGAAAGTTTTATAGCAGTGAGACTCAGCCTAGCTGAAGAGTGCTGAGTAGGAAGAAGGAAGCGAGTTTTAGTTTGAGGGAAAGAAGGCGTTACCTATAAACATTTTAGGCGCAATATATATACATGTGTGTAGCATCTGAAAATATTGCAATATATATCAAACCAACATTAAGCAAGTATTATAGTATATATACATGTTCATGCATACTCACACTTATACATATGCTCCAAAAGATGTTTATGACTCCCATTGCAACCAGTGAAGTAGAGGGTTCGTGCTTTGTGTGGCTTTCATTGTTTTTTTGTTTACAAGACACTAGGAGATTCCCATGTGTCTATGGAGAAATGCCGTGTGATTCATCCTTTTACCTGGGAGGTGGGTGAGACATTAGGAGATTCCCATATGTCCCTATGTTATTTAAGATGTGTCTGGTGATCTGTGCCGGTGTCAGCTCTATTTCAGTTAGGTTTGATCTGTAAGATTGTGTCTCTGGGCAGTCTAGTAGGTAGTGTTCGAGGGGCTGGATTGCCTCTCGGTCACAGTACTGACATAACCTGCCCTCATTTCCTATCATTTGCCAGGTGCAGAGGTATCCTAGCCTTAATCTGTGTGTGATGACTGAGAGTTTTCTAGTGGTTTGTTTTGTGATGTCATGCGGAGTTAGATTTGTGACATCCACATACCACTTGGACGTCCTTGACTCTTGTAGTGGTTAGTGACGTCGTACTTCACTCTCTTCTTGGAGTTTGGCATAGCTTTTTGCCATTTCCTTTAGGTGTGTTATGGATGGTTGCACTTTTATGCTTACTGTACTGCAGCTGAGGGCACTTTTGGCAAGGAAGTCAGCTTCATCATTTCCCTGGATTCCCACATGGCTGGGTATCCAGTTTAGTGTGACTCTCCTGCCAGCAGCTTGATGTGAATTGGCCAATGATTTTATGGCTGTTATCAGTGTCACATTTTCTTTGGATTTGTCGCTTTGATAGCGAGTATTGCTCCTTTGGAGTCAATATGCACTGTTGTGTGTCCTTCTTTTAAATTGGAATTTTCTAAGGCTTTTAAGATTGCCATTAGTTCCGCTTGTAGTATGGAGGCATTGTTGGATAGCCTCCAGCTTCCTTTGAAGTCTTGGGCAGCCACTGCTTGCTGCAGTTGCTGGAGCTTCTGTGTCAACTGAGCCATCAGTGTAATATTAGGTTTTCAGCTGCTGTGTTCCCGATTGCTACTTCTGCTGCAGTTTTCATTTGTGCTGCTGTGCACAGTGCTTTGTTTGCCGGTAGTATTGTGAAGTTATACCGGATTGGGTCTTCGACCCAGGGAGGTGGTTTTTGGTATCCCTCAGGTGGGACATCCTTTGTTATGTGTTTCACTGTGTCCTGCATACCCAGTTCTCTCAGTGTCTGGAGTATACTGCCCGCATAGGTTTTTGGCGGGTCTAGTTCTTCGTGCAAGTTTATACACGCTTGCATTTTGTTTTTGTGTGGTCCATTTCTGTCGTTTCTGATGGTTTTGCACAGAATGGCAATATTTCTTTGGCCTATCCTGTGCTTGAGAGACTGCAGTTGTGCTCTGACCCTCAAGAGACAAATTCTTGTCCACATTGGGGCTCCAAGTATAAGTCTCATTGCGTTGTTTTGGATGACTTCCAGCCTCTGCTGTTGATCCTTTCTGAGATTTGTCAGGACTGGTGCTGCGTATTCTACTTGTGCTCTGATGGTTTGTATGTAGAACCTCCTGAGCAGATGGTATGTCGCACCTTCTTGCAATGATGTGATTTTCTTTAGGGCATTAAGCCCTATTTTTGTTTTGGCTTGAGGAGCTGTATTTTGCTTCTCAGGAGATAGTGAATCTGCAATGCAGACTCCCAGATATGTGTAGCTATCCACCCAGTCTATGACGTCTCCTTTCAGTAGAAGGTTGGGTGGATTTTGATCATGTTTATTGCCATGGCTTTTGTCTTATTTCTGTTGATTTTGAGTCCCAGTTGTGTGCACTTGTCCTCAAGTTTTTGCAAGGCTTCTTGGAATGGGGTCGTTCGGCGGTATTATTGTGTCCCAGGTGCTCTGTCTGATGGGGCGCTGCGTTTTCATTGGCTGAACAGAGGATTAAGTCCCTGAGTCAAGCCGTCTTGCAGAGGTGGAAGCTCGCACTGCTCTTCGCGTGCGGACGCTGGAGACTGGGAGCATAGTATTGGGCAGGGGCACCTGATTGGGTCCGTTCGATCGGCTCTAGGGTGCCGGCGGGCAGCGCCCTACGTGCCACCGTCGGGAGGAGTGAAGTCTCTTGAGTGGTGTTAAGGCTGGGTCTCTCCTTCCCGATGTGTAGGGCCTCTAAGAGGCGGAGGCGACGGTGGTCTGCTGCCTTATCGATAATACCAATATTAGGAATAATGTCCTTCCGAGTTATCCTGGTATTGTGGGACGTTTTTTTGCATGATTATGGATGGCGCCTTCCTGAGCGTGGCAGGATATCCTCTTGGAAAATCGCATCGTTGTCATACCAATGTAGGCGCCGGGGCATTCCCGGACAGGGCATTTGTATTGGTAGACAACGTTAGTTTTCTTGAGAGGGTCCTGCCATCACAGGGGCTGGGTTGTTTTTCATAATCAGGCCACTGGTCTTCTTGCTTTTATAGTAAATGATCAATTTTACTTTTTCGCATGGTCCGTGGGGGAGACATTCCTTTCGATGATGTTACGAAGGGCTCGCTCATCCTCTTTGTATTTCTTGTGAAATACTCCCTTGTAAAAGAGAGTGACGTCTTCAAGGGCGACGGGGCGAGGCTCCTGCTGGTACCACTTATCGATCGTTTCTGCGAATGGCTTTTTCGATGTCCCGGTTGGAATACCCGTTGTTAATTAGAACTTGGGCAACACGTTCTAATTCAGTGTGCGTGTCCTTCCACGAAGAGCAGTGTGAGAGAGCTCTCTTGATGAAGGCGCTGATTGCAGTGCGTTTGTATCTCTCTGGACACTCGCTCTCGCCGTTCAGGCACATGCCCAGGTTCGTGGGTTTCGTATACACTTGTGTTACGAAGCGTTCTTCTTGTTGCCCGACGAGAACGTCAAGGAAGGGGAGGCGACGGTCACGGCAATGCTCGATGGTGAAGTTGAGTCTGCTGTGGTCGTGGAAGGCTTGTCGCAGGCGCTCTATTTCTTCCACCGTGTTGGCACTGATGAAGGTGTCGTCAATATATCGGACGTACATAGACGGTTTCTCGATGGTGGCGAATACCCGACGTTCCACAGTACCCATGTAGAAGTTCGCGAAAAGTACTCCGAGGGGAGAACCCATCGCTACGCCGTCTTTTTGCGTGTACATATGGCCTCTGTGGGTGGAGAAAGGGGCCCTTTTCGTACATATTTCAAGGAGTTTTTGGAGGGCATGCTCAGGGATGTTTAATGGGGGCGTGGAGTCGTCTCTGTATACACGATCCAGAATTATCTGGATTGTTTCATCCACGGGGACGTTCGTGAACAGGGACTCCACGTCCATCGATGCAATAACTCCTCCGGACGTGTCGTTTTCAGGGCTTCTATAAACTCGGCAGAGGCACTTCAAACTGTGGTCATCTGGAACGTAAGGAGTCAAAATAGCATTCAATTTCTTCGCAAGCTGGTATGTAGGAGCGGGAATTTGGCTAATGATGGGGCGTAACGGGTTCCTGGTTTATGGGTTTTAACATTCCCGTATATATAGCCAAGGTCGTAGTCCCCCTACGATCGGCAGCAAGTGAAGGGCATTGGAAGCTGCATTGACAGTCTCAATATCCTATTGGCCTCACGTTTAATGTCATCTACCGGGTTCTTAAGTATTCTCTGGAATTTGCTGCTGTCTGACAGTATCTCATCCAACTTGTGGTGGTATTCCTCAGTGCGGATGAGTACAAATGCAGCGGTTTTATCGGCCCGACGGACGGTGACATCCTCTTTCGCTCGGAGTTCTTTGGCTGCTTCCCTCGGGCAACAAGAAGAACGCTTCGTAACACAAGTGTATACGAAACCCACGAACCTGGGCATGTGCCTGAACGGCGAGAGCGAGTGTCCAGAGAGATACAAACGCACTGCAATCAGCGCCTTCATCAAGAGAGCTCTCTCACACTGCTCTTCGTGGAAGGACACGCACACTGAATTAGAACGTGTTGCCCAAGTTCTAATTAAACAACTGGGTATTCCAAAACCAGGGTACATCGAACAAAAGCCATTAGCAGGAAACATCGATAAAGTAGGTTTACCAGGCAGGAGCCTTCGGCCCCGTCCCGTCACCCTTGAAGGACGTTCACTCTCTTTACAAAGGGAGTATTTCACAAGAAATACAAAGAGGATGAGCGAGCCCTTCGTAACATCATCGAAAGGAATGTCTCCCCCACGGACCCTGCGAAAAAAAGTAAAATTGATCATTTACTATAAAAGCAAGAAGACCAGTGGCCTGATTATGAAAAACAACCCAGCCCCTGTGATGCAGGACCCTCTCAAGAAAACTAACGTTGTCTACCAATACAAATGCCCTGTCCGGGAATGCCCCGGCGCCTACATTGGTATGACAACGATGCGATTTTCCAAGAGGATATCCTGCCACGCTCAGGAAGGCGCCATCCATAATCATGCAAAAACGTCCACAATACCAGGATAACTCGGAAGGACATTATTCCTAATATTGGTATTATCGATAAGGCAGCAGACCACCGTCGCCTCCGCCTCTTAGAGGCCCTACACATCGGGCACGGGAAGAGGACCCAGCCTTAACACCACTCAAGAGACTTCACTCCTCCCGACGGTGGCACGTAGGGCGCTGCCCGCCGGCACCATAGAGCCGATCGAAACGGACCAATCAGGTGCCCCTGCCCAATACTATGCTCCCAGTCTCCAGCGTCCGCACGCGAAGAGCAGTGCGAGCTTCCACCTCTGCAAGACGGCTTGACTCAGGGACTTAATCCTCTGTTCAGCCAATGAAAATGCAGCGCCCATCAGACAGAGCACCTGGGACACAATAAATACCGCCGAACGACCCCCCCCCACCATTCCAATCAGTTCACGCTCACCTTTCCTTGAAAATGAACCGATGATACGGTTGGAAACGTTGGAATTCCATTACTAAGATTTGTTAACCACTTTTGTTATCATAACAATAAATTAGTATTTTTAGAAAACATTTCTTTAACCAAGATATGAACATCGGCCAGCTATTAGCAAATATCAGCCCTGATGAGAAGAGAATAATAAGAAGAATTGAAAAGACCATATATAAAATCAATTCCACTGATGCTGCCATCATCTTTAACAAAACATGTTTAAGAGAGGGTCTCCTACCTTCATATATTATTATTATTATTATTATTATTATTATTATTATTATTGTTATTGTTGTTGTTGTTTCAATCGTGTATTTGTTTTAAGATAGAAATTAAAATTCATTAAAGGTTAACATTTCACAAGTACTCGAAGATCTGACATAAAAGAGCAATGGTCATTGATCTTGGTCCAATACAGGTGCTGGAATGGAAATAACAGTCATCGTTCTTTTCTTCGTCCGACTTTGAAAGGGTTAAACAAAGGCAACAGGATCGGCTTGATATTGAATATCGTTATATATGGCTGATGTTATCTTCACTGCATACTTTCATGATTGAGGGAATCTGAGCCATGTTTGCAACCGCCCTCCCTTCTGTACCCTAACCTCCCTAGCAGCCTTCATGCAACGTGACGTCCTTCTCTATAGCATTTGGTTCTATACTGCATATTAGATCTTATATTATATTGCTCCGCTTCTGGGGATTGTTGCTTACTCTTCTTGGGTAGATGGGACGTTTGTCACTTCCAGGTCCCTATAAAACCAGACCGTTTTAAGTCTCGATATCCATATTGTAAGAGATATCTGTATTCATTCTGCATTTTTTCCTTTGGGTTTTCAATTCTTAGAAGGCTTCTGTGTCCATTTTGGATTCTCGCTTCGTAGACGATATCTGCATCCATTTTGGATTTGGCTTTTCAGACAATATCTGCATCCATTTTAGAGCTTCACTTCTTACAAGAAATCTGTATCCATTATTGATGTTCACTACTTATGGTATATATGTTCATTTGGATTTTGCCTTCTTTGGAGATATCAGCATCCATTTTGTAATCTCACTTCTTTGAATATCTCCGTATACATTTTAATTCTTATTTCTATGCATAGATCTGTCTCCAGTTTGGAATTTCACTTCTTAGAAGACAATTGTTACTATTTAGAATTCTTACTTCATTGGAAATATCTGTATTCAGTTTGGATTTTCACTTCTTAGAAGATATCTTTATCTATTTTGAATTATCGCTTCTTTAAAGATGTCTATATCGATTTGGAATTCCAAATTCTTTTAAAATATTTATCTTATTTTGCATTTTCAATTCTTCGCCGATATCTGCATT
>NC_087212.1:46980725-47038225 GCF_015104395.2 Macrobrachium nipponense
TTCGGTAGGTCACTATCAGAAAGGAGAAGGGCATAGGTCTAGCAACACCATCCCCAACCAAACCTTTACGGGGAACGGAAAGAACAACTTTCAGAGCCGCCCACTTCAAATAGGAGATGTATACTCATCCAATAATGACCATCAGTAAAGGAATAATAGGAACTAAATTAGGCCCCAATCGACTTGATATGATAACGTCATTTGGCCATTAGTGTAGACTGAAGTGTTTGAAATCCTAATTAGATGGCTCTGAATAGATTTTTCTTCATTTGTTCAGCCTCGTGAGTGAGGCGGTTAAGTTGTTTGTTGCAATAATTTGCCTGGCATCAGGTCTAATTGGAGATGTAATTACCCATTCATTCACTTGTTTCCTGGAGAGGAAGTCTGCCAGAAAGAATAATTAACATTATCGGCAAAGTGTAATGAACAGAAAATATGCAAGACACGTCTCTCGTATTAATTGTTTTTAAATTGAAAGGTTTAAAGAACTTTCGATAGGTATTTAAGTTTTTGTTTTTTTTATTAATTTAGTGTGATTTTTTTTTTACTTTTGTAATAACAGTAAAGGGGGAAAACCTGTCAGGAACTTGACATCGAACCCTTATTTAATTCTGGGGATTTAAAACTTACAAAAATAGATTAACATTCGATTTCGTATTCTTGTTGGCTCCATTTCCCCTTTTTTCAACTTTCTTTGATGAAACTTAGTAGGTTGATACCATAAGGAGTGAATTGTAATCTTCTTGCATATATTTCACCTTAACTCGTTTTCATGGCAACATTTTGATTCGTGTCAATATTTGCATATATACTTATAAATATAAAAATATGATAATTAGGACATCTGGGTTGCAGAATTCGACATTTTATATATATATATATATATATATATATATATATATATATATAATATATGTATATATATATATATGTCTGATCACATTAAGCTACAAATGTTCTTTAATATCTAATTCGTTCTACCTCGGAATTAATATATTTTCATATATGTTAACCGAAGGGGAATTTTTTAGTTGAGAATAAATTGACCTTGACCTGTTTTTACGGTCGCAGATTCTTTTAAAGGACAACTTTTAATTTCTTTTCATTTTAATGCAACTTAACAGCTTCGTACTTTCATGGTTAGTGAGTATTTTCCAAAATGTTTTTAATCCTGACCGTCTTTTGCAATCCGTAGGTGAATTAGAGTTTAATAATACCTGGCAGGGAGGTGCCTTAGAAGCTTTTGATTATATTCTCAAAATACTTTTGGCTTTGGCCTAATTCTCAAATTACTTTTGGCTTTGGCCTATTTTCAGAATACACAGGTTAACTTAAATGCCAAAATTTGATTTTCCAGAATCAAATTAGGAACTGTATAGAACTTGTTAGATAGGTTCTATGAAGGTGGGTCATTATTTGCTCAGATGACTCTTTACCTTGACCCTCTTTCCTGGTCACATTTCCTTGTAAATGTCACACTTTTATATTTCTTTGAAGGCGGTGAAACTTAACTCTGCTCTCTTTAGGGTTGTTGATTATTTTATCAAAGAACTTTGACCGTGACATTTTCCATTACACACGTCGAACTAAAGCCTGAAAAATTCATTCTTCTCAGACTTTGATGAAGTAATGGAAGCCATATGCTGTAGTGGTCAATTGTATCCTAAATATTATAAAGTACTTTAAACAGCCCACTGATTTATTTTTACACCCAAATATGGTTCCCCTGCTATATACGATCTCATATAGGATGTAAAAGACGGGACAACATACAGGTAAAAAGTTGGACAGTTAGATGAGGGTAGGCCAACGGGAATGGAAGAAGACTAACAGCAAAAATCGATGCAACCGTTACCCCTGTTTTTAACAAGACATCGTAGGTAATCACGTCACTAATTCCTGTACACTGAGGGATTTGTAACACTTTTGGAAAGGCTAGCACACATGTCTCTGCTCTGTTGAAGAAATACCCAGTAACGTCCTGGCCTTGTAGCTGTTGAATATTTTTAATTTTAATTTTGCATACGCATTCTGTTGTAAGAATATTGGTGCTCATTGAAAATTATTTTTGTTAGTTTAGCAGGAAGTCTAAGAATGAATTTAAAATCTTATATTATTCCTTCAAAGCTTTTCTTGTGGTAACGTATCTTATCTGCTTCCCTTTGATAGAAGAAAACAACGAGCAGGTTATCATCACATTATTCTGAACAAGTTGAAGAAAAAAAAAGTTTGAATTTTTTCATGACTAATTTTTAGTTTGTATTTTCTACTGTATGCAAAACAGGTAAAGTATTGAAGTATGTTAATTAACAATCACTTTACATTTTATAGTGATAAGAAATTGATTGTATTTTCCGTATGGACTAGCATATTTTAACTTTAATCTTTATAAGGGTGATAAGACAGTTCTTGTTAAGCATTATTTCTATCGAAATATAGAACATTTATAAATACAAAGATCAGAATCATTATATCGGATTTACTGACAACATTGGTCTTGTTGTTAAATGATGCTAGAATGTCAGCCGTGAAATGCTGGCTTTACTTACACATACCAGAAACAGATTTGGTCCATCTGGTCTAGCATGTAAAAACACAAAGTTCGTTTGATCACTAGTGGAGTCAAGACCTTTTAGAAGGTTATTAAATAAAAGATTGTATGTATATACATATATTCATATACATGAGTGTGTGTGCATGTACGTATATATGTAAAAATAAACAGTCGGCAGTAGTGAATGAGTTTGATTATGTCTCATGAGGAGGAAATTGAGAGTAAATGTCAGCAAGGTTAAGGATGGAGTAGTGTAGGTTAACATAGATGGTGAAAGAACAGAATGGTTGATTCGTATTGGTATCCAGGAATAAATTTAACGGATGATAGTAAATGAGAGAAACGGCGTTTAAGAAGAGACATGGAGCAAGGAAGTTACGTAAAGATTGGGTAAAGACTCGCTATGTCTATGGATGCCAAGGCGAGAAAGTATGAAATTAGGGCAGAGTCAGTTGGTTTGGATATGTGGATAAATGAAAGATGATAGGTTGGTGAAAAGTTTATATATTCGAAGTGTCAGTGGGAAGGAGGAGAGGAATGCGTAGATAGCTTAGGATAGTTGGCAAATAAGAAGGACTGGAGAAAAGTGGTATTTGTATTTAGGAAGCACGAAAGTGCATGCATGAATGAGGTCAGTGTTATAGTGCTTATTTAGTATGTGGTTTGGCGCGCTTCTCATGATCCTACCATGTAGGTAGGTATAAGGAGTGGAAGACAGCGCCCGATATATACATGAAATTCACCTGCTATTTAGTAGTGAAGTCTGAACGTGGCAGTGACACACACACACACACACACTTATATGTGTGTGTATTGATGTATTTGTATTTGCATACAGATACTAACACAGTCATAAACGTGTGCATATATCCATGCGTGTATTTATGGGAACAATAAAACATCTTTGTTATTTTCAGCTCATCGTCCTCGCTCTTACTTTGATCCCTCTGTGTTAATGATGTCTGCGGAATCCTCGTTCTTGGCCTATCTTTTGCTTTGCCTCTTTTCGTCTTGTGAGTCGCATCTCTTGTGTTTGTTGCCTTTTGTCTCTTTGTGTTATATATCTACTGCCTCTCTGTTCTTTTCGAGTTTAACTTCCTTTGTCTTTCATTCTCACTGTTCACCTTTCGTTTGATCCTTTGCCTCTCTTTGTCTGAGGTCGTTATATTTTTTCGTTATTCTTTCCCACGCATTTCATTCCTACTCTGTCGGTTGCCCACGCCGTGTTCTTTCATACCTTTTACTCATTATCAGGGTTTTCTGTTCCTTTCTTCATATTTACTGCAACTACTCTCTCGATCTACTGATTTTTCGATCGATAACCTTAGCTACATTTTTCCGCCACCGTAACTCCTTATGGTTCTTCTTTTATCGACTTCTTTCCTCGTGTTTACTCTAGCTCTGACCTCTTTTTTCATTGATTTTTTCCTCTTCAAATCGCAGCGTAACTTTAAGAAAACCATTCCTTTCCTCCTTCTCTTAACTTCACGTTTTCCACCGAATCCCCTTTTCCCTTTTCCTCCTCCGTTGCATTTCCCTTCTTCCTCTGCCTTTCGGAGACGAGGCCCCTGCATACAGACTACCCCTTTGGACCCAACCCCCTCGTACCCGGGCACCACGCTTGTGTGAAGCACCTGAAGATGTAACCCTGAAGAGATCTCGACATGTGAAATCGGCACCCAGAGACCAGCCTAAGGCTTGTAAGAGGGCCCTCGCCTCATCCTGGCTGGGGGGCCTATATTGAGAGATTCCTGTGATGTAAGGCTCTTCAGTAGCCCCGAGATAGCTTCAAGCGGTTGATTCAGTTGGGGTGGGATCTCCGTCAGATTCGAAAATGCATATAATTAGATAGGAAAGGACTTGAAGTGAAGGCGAGTTTCCCTCCCTCTCAATAAGGGAAATCATCGAATAGACATTACTTACAAGTCACATTCGATACAGTTGTTGAGGGCTGTCTCTGTAGCTTGTAAGTTTCAAAATCTGTGTTATCCATTTATCAATGCTCGCGTGTGTGTGTGTGTGTGTGTGTTGGCAGGCTCTAACGTCATGTGTAGATTTTGGAATTTTTGTATCTCTTTTCTAATCATTGTTTTAGTGATATCCTCTTTTTTTTGTATAAGTAGGTATGTAAACGATTTCCAATGTTCTCTTGTTAATGAAAGGGTTTTGTGCGCATAAATGGTTACGGATTTACATATAGTTGCCTCCAGTATCATTTGCGACTTGAGAATCCCAAAGATTTGCAAGAAGTTCATTGTATTTTATAATCCATACCACTGATTAGATTTGGCAGTTGTTCAGTTCATGATAATTTATACATAGAAAAGCTTTGAACGACGATTTTCGTTTAAGTAAAAGGACTGAACACCATCTCATCCTGTACCGCGCACATATAATGATTAAGCAGATGTTATGAGTTAAAGGAAGATTCATGAGTAGATAAATAAAAACATAGGGAGATATGTTAGGCAGTATTTCACATTTGATGAAGAATGCTACACCTTTTCTGCCTCCCCCAGGGCCTTTTGTTATTTTTAGGCCAAGACTAGATTATGATTATGAAATCGTTCGTCACCTTAGCCCAAAGTTATCTGTTTTAATTTTCAGGAGTTTCATTAGCGACAGCGCGTTTTATATATGTACAAAATGTCTGATACTTCATAACATGAATATGATCATATATCTATGGAATACTTTTGTCTACTAGTTGTTTATATACATATGTATATGTATATATATATCATATGTATATATATGTATATATATAAAACAGAAAATATCATTTAATCGAATTCACTTTACCTTGGGAATAACTTACACCCAAGGGAAGTTATCATTGGTTGCGAATCCTGGCCGGGGCTGATGAACATCCCAGTTATTGTTCCCCATGGGTTTAATTTATTCTCAAGGTAAAGTAAATTAGATTTTATATGAAATTTTGGGCTTACCTTTTGTGAAAATAAAAAAGTGGCTTGTGTGTAAGAGACAGAAATTCACACAAAGGCACACGCATATATATGTACATTTATGCACATATGTTGTGGAATCTGTGTGTACACACACACACACACACACATTATATATATATATATATATATATATATATATATATATATATATATGTGTGTGTGTGTGTGTGTGTGTATTATATATATATATATATAATTTTAATGTTTGAAACATATTTGAATATATCGGTAGAGATAGAGAAGTGTTATAATTCTCAAAATCATGTTAATGTAGTTCTTAATATTGAAGATTAAAATAAAAGCTCTGTAGCGTACATTCAAAGTTGTTGGAAAAACATGATTTTTTATTATATGATATTTACCTTTGAAATAATATCTCCAGTTCCTTTCAAAGGAAAAGACTTGAAATCTAATATTGTAAAAAAAAATCCATTTTTGATGGCTGAATAGTTTCCCTATACGAATACGCCGAAACTAACAGTGGAAACAAGCTTTTTTCCTGCTTCTTTCACTGTGAATAGGAGAGAGAGAGAGAGAGAGAGAGAGAGAGAGAGAGAGAGAGAGTAGAGAGAGAGAGAGAAGAGAGAGAGAGAGAGAGAGAGAAATTTCCTAAAACCAAAGTTCAGTTTAATGTTACTGAATCTTAAAAGGAAAGTAAAACTGATTCATATGCTATTAACGATATGCTAAAAGCCACTCTACAGCCAAGGGAGAAAAGTTAAACTGGTTATTTTTGTTTCGAAAGTTAATGGAGTTAGTTATGGTCTCTCTCTCTCTCTCTCTCTCTCTCTCTCTCTCTCTCTCTCTCTCTCTCTCTCTCTCTCTCTCTCTCTCTCTCTCAAAAGGTACCTGAAATATTGTTACCTTACCTTAACAAGGTTATTCGGCAAATTCAGGGAATACGGTCTGCTTGCGATGCTTTTTATTTTTTGCTTAGTCTTTCGGGTTGGGTGATATCCTATCTATTCTTGTCCTGTCGCTTGAAGGGTGTTCGTCTTAAAGTAATAAGTTCATTTAAACTACAATATTCAAATGTTAGTGGACACGCTTTGGAGGCAAACTCATTCCTCCATTCTCGTTAACTGTAAACTATGACTAAACCGAGGAATTCTCGGAAAGAATGTCGAAAAACTTTTAAAAAGGTTTTTCTAAGAAAAGGAAAGAATTCTAAAGTCATGAACGTGATGAGAGTCAATTTTGGTACTCAAGTCGTAAAAACAAGGATTGTCAGTGTGAGAATGGTTTTGAGGATAAGAAATTTTGTATTGTAACGCATGATAAGAAACAGTCGCACAGAGCAAGTAAGAGATGATGTCGATTTCTAGGATTTAGACGTTCCATTTGGTAGATCGTTTTCAGCCATACGTATAGGACACGGTCGTCACTTCATAATATCTTTCACGGGAGTGATTACTCCGTCAGTCTTCCATCGCTCGTTTTCAGACTAAACAGACATATCGGTAATGAGCGCTTACTTCGCATAGCCCAGTTTCAATGGACACGGTCCGCCAATTAATCTGACAGCCTTCGGCATGGCATTCGAATAGGTTCGTGTCTAAGAGAACGTCAGATATCGGTTACATGAATTCCTGGAGCGCATTGCTTTTGCAAGAGACAGCTTTCCGACGTCTGGTATCCTTCTGCCCTTGCATATTGGAAAGACAGGCAAGCAAGCCAAGCGAGCTTTCATGCGTGGCATGCAACAGGCAGGTTATCTCTAGCCCGTAAGTATTAATGGAAGAGTGAGCTAGTCTCGTCTTTACATTCCATTCCTCTTATTTTCTTCCTAGGAATTGATCGTTTCCCAAGACTCGCGTCCTCCTGTTTGAATAGTTTCGGATTTTTTATGTATACACAGCTTCGCCCCAAAGCTAGGGAGCGTGTGCGTAAACGTGAAATTGTATTAGATTTCCTTTCATCTTCAACGATTTTTCTTCTACTGGGATATCTTGAAGCCCTTGTATCGAAACTGAAGCCCTGCCGTTATTCTAGAAGTATATTGTTTCATAACTCAGCATAGACTGCGCATTATAATATCGGTTTTCAATTTCACCCAACGGTGCAGCTTAACAATTCCGTATTTTCTCATGAAAGCTTAAGCTGGATTTTCTCTTTCTTAGACTTTCATTTAACGACTGTTTTGAATTGCCACCCTTCCTCGGTATATACAGTTCCTTGACGATAGATGGTTGTAATATTACTTTTTATTGTATGGTCGCGGTGCATTCCATTACGTTTTCACATCACAGAAGGAGGCATAGTGATTGTTGCTATAATATATATATATATATATATATATATATATATATATATATATATATATATGACTTTTACCAGTCATATATATATATATATATATATATATATACACATATATATATATATATATATATATATATATAAACGTTTCTATAATATTTATATATATATATATATATATATATATATATATATATATATATATATATAGTTACCCTATTTAGTATATGTGTATGTCCTGATATTATGTAATTTCCTAGATAAGTTGCCAAGTACATGTGGTTTCAGGACGTTATGTAAAGTATGTGAAGTAAAATGCTCAGAGTGATGACATGTGAATTTTTGTACTTCATTTGACAACGAACGTTCGAGGTTCACCTGTCGTATGTATGTTCATTTGGAAATTGAACATTTTTCGATGTGAAATGCTCAGTGATTTGGAAATATTCGCCTTGTTACTTTGAGATCTAAGAATGATTGTTTCATATCATAGCTAGTCGCCTTATCACTGACTCTCAGCACTACAAGAATAAGAATTCGGCAGAACATTCCTTACGTAGGCAAATCTATAACGTTTATATCGTGGATATCTTTTTAGTCTTACTTTTTGCTGGAAATATTGATAGGTAACATCTTTATTGTAGTTTACACATTCTTTTTTCCATGTTTTTTCTTTAGAAATTGTATCTTTAGCTGAAATAAAGAACAAGTTAATTTTGTATCCCGAAGCTTTTTGTGCTAGAAAGATAAAGAATTCATCACAGAAATGATCCCTTAAGCCGGATATTCACGCTCAGGTTTACCTGTCAGTCCACCCACGACCGTTCGACGGATGAGTGTCCGCAAGTAGACTGTAGGGTAGAACTGTCAGTCAGACAATCAACTCCAGGCCATTGCTCTCTTTTCTCTTCCAGCCTTCTTCGTGGCAGTAACTTCCAGCGATGGAAGCTCCGCTGGGTGATAAGGTGGTGGAGCTGCATAGACAAGCTGCTGTGGCAGTTCAATTCAAAACAGAAAAGAAGCAATAAGGCGCAACAGAGTATGGTCTAAATATTGCCTATTTAAGAGAGATGTCTATTCTCATACAGTATTAATAAAAAAAGGTTAAATTAGACCAGGGGGCTGGTTCAGTTATTTGTGAAACATACCATGAAGCCTATTTTCACTAGTAACACCTTTCATAAAAAGGCAGGACACTGGACTAGGACTATACCAAATTGTCTATTGCATGGAAATATATATATTTTTTATCGTAAGATTTGAACTCGCAACGGTCTACAAATAGCACCGCATGGTCTAACAATGAAATGAATTGGGCGTATACACAGTTTATTCATATTCTGGCCCGAGCGGCAAGATCCTTCCCAGGCAAACTCCAGCGGCAAACTGTCATAAAATCGTTGGTTACACGTGCGATCACTTCAGGTAATTCCATCAGTTCTAGTGAAAGGACTGACTCCGCCCTCAAAGTGTCGTCCACACTTACGTTTTAACGTCAGTTTCGATGAACTGACAGGTAAACCTGTGCGTGAATACCCGGCCTTGGAAATATAAAGCATAAGCATGTTTCATCATGTATGTATGACATTATATCCATTTTGGTTTCGGTTGGGAGAAATTAAAGTTAAAATTCATAAGCAGGTAACTTGAACGTTTCTTGGTGAAGACGTATATAACAATCAGGTATTAAGTTCATTTTTGAACTATATTAACCATTAATTTAGTAACGGGGTTGAGGTTCATTCATATCTTGTCGCACCATTGTTCTACCCATTGGAGTGTTGTCGTTTGCTGTTCTTAGGTCCATTAGGAAGATAGAAAAATCCTATTGACATCCTGGTTGGTGGTTGGTTTAGATGAATCCTGTCTGTTGCTAGCTCAGGCCCTTGCTCAGGGGCAGCCCATCAGAGCTTTTAAGTTGTTAAAACGAAAAAGATGCCTGGTATGGACCGCCGGACTCAGGCAGACCCATAGCGACGGCGGAAAGATATATTAAAAAAAAACAGTGGAGAACTCGGGTATATATTTCTGAGATATCGCAAACACGGAATAGTGGAATAACAGTGCAAATATAAATTTCTTATGGACGTTTACGAAACGGCTAGTTTCATTTTGCCATTTTTTCATCCCTTTGCAGAATTAGAAGTTTCTTATTGTCTTGACCCTTCCTTTATTAGGAAATACGTACGCTCGTTAGTGCCCTGGGACGAAAAATATTTAGCTCTTTAATGTTGCTCCTAGATACGATTGATTCTCTCTCTCTCTCTCTCTCTCTCTCTCTCTCTCTCTCTCTCTCTCTCACACACACACACACACACACACACACACACACAACTCAGCCCAGATGTCCAATGTCATAATTATTATGATCAGCCCTAGTGTTCATATTTTGAGTAAAAAGGATATGTGGGTATCACTGATTTATTTTTATGGTGATTTTGTGTGACAATGTCTTAATGAGGTCATTCCAAATGGGGGATGCGGAATAATGAAAAAGTGTAGATGAATAAATGATCAAAAGTTAAAAACATACGTAAATTGTTGTTGAGATAGTAAGAAAAATGAAATATAGGGAATACCTTAAATTAGTTTTACATCTTTAAAAGAAAGTTACCTTTCACTGCATCAGTACGTTGTGTTGATATCAGTGGAGAGTACAAGAAACGTAATCGTGGTGTTTACAGTAGGGACTGAGAAGTAATTGTTCGTAGACGTTCTATGTTAATTGTGATGCAGCGCTGTCCGCTATTTCATAAGTTACGAGCACGTTCCCGATTCTGACACCGACAGTATGTATCATTAACGACATGTGGCTTCGTTTATTCCTTCAAGTATTTGATACTAGTTGCAATTGTTACGCTTCTAATGTGAATCAAGAGTGCTACTATTTCCCAAAGATATTTGTCAAGTTTTTACACTGAGTTTTGTAACTGATTCCATTAATGCTTTGTCGAGGTTATGCTAATGAGGATGGTAACTTTTAAGAATATTGAATATTGTTTATTCTCTCCGTACGTATATTGAACTGGGTGCGCATAGAAATTGAAGTTTTTACCTATTTATGTACTGCCCTACGAGATCCTTATCATATTTCATTGAAATTCCCTCTAATCTCGTCCTCAGCCGTCTTTATTTCTCTTCTTCCATTTTTTTTAATTTTCGCTAATAGTCAGAGATAGTGAAGAGGGAGAATGACGCTCCGTAACTGTATGCGTATTTTTTTTTTTTTAGATACATATGTTCTCCAACTTGGAGTTTTTAATTCAATATATCGAAGAGAAAACGATTAAGAAACCGTAAGGTGCAATGGATAAGTACAATGAATGCGGAAGAAGTGATTTTGTTAGAGAAAAGTGAAATGCAATTAACAGGGAGCAGATAAATAAATATTGCTGTTAAAGGGGAGTCTTCAATTAAAGATCTGGGAGATTCTCGGGAAATAGAATGATGAGCTCGCCAGAGATAGATTATTAAATGACGTGCTTAAATTCATGGAAAATGCACGAAAACTTAGTAACTTTTTTTATATAGGGAAGTCATAAAGAACGCAATTTATCAGGAAAAACGTCTATCCTCCAGAGGATTAAAGTAATAAACTAAAAAAACTTTAAAGAAATATAAATAAACTGTTTTGTATATATAACGAAATCTTCGAAAATTTAGAGCGTAAAGAGAGATTTTCAAGAAGTCGGAAAAATGTCCGAACATGAACTATAGTTATAATATTTTGTGGCATTCCTTTGTGCGTTAATCCAAAGTTAAGTGAGGCAGTTTCCCAAACATATATGACCTAAATCTGGCAATGTATAAGGTTTCTCCCATAAATCTTGCTTTGAAATGAAGAAGGTATAAAGGAATTCATCCAGTATCTTGGTTTTGTTTAACCCATGGTTTACAGACTTCCAACTGTCCACTTTTCATTGTGTTGCTAGCCCCTGTTGGTATCTCATTTTCTCTCATTACACGTTTATCTGGTTCATTATGTTTATTACCTCTTGCTTTGAAGAAGTATAGAGGTTGAAGTTTGTATTCCTACCTAAGAGGGCTTCGAATTGGGTTAGGTAATCATACGTTTAATACATAGCTCCTGCCTTTTAACGCCAGAAGTGGATTTGATTGTTTTGTTTTTTCTTTTGGGTGAGGTTACCATTTTTTATGCAGTTTTTAACTGCTTTAAATCCATCTTTAAAATAGACTACTACAATTTCCTCTTAAGATTTCATTTATTTGTAGATCTCGTTTTGCTTACATTACAAAATTTAATTATGGTGTTATTGAAGACCAAATAGAGAATAAAATCTGTTGGGTAATTATCCTTTGGCAGTTATCCAAAAACCAAATCTTTTCATTGGCGTGTAATACAGATTTAAGCAGTGCAGACTACTTAAGTAGTCACTGCACTGCTTGAAACCTTTGCTGCTGCCGACAGGTTTTGTTTGAGCAAATAGAATAAGGAAAGAAAAGGAAACTCTCGTATGAGAATACCAGTTATATGATCTCAGGTATCCGTCCACTTCTGTTTTAGATAATTATCAGATGGAGCATTGGGGATATTAATTTTTCAGTACAAATAAAGTATGCGACGGTGAACTACGGTGCACTTAGTCCTTGTGTTGATATAATGTATATAAGAACGTTTGCTTTTATGAGTGAATAAATCTGAAAACTGGAAAACCTTGGGAAGATATTTAAAAATTTAATACTAGAACCCGTTACCATTATAAGAATCGAAGACAGTATTTTTATTAATTTACTCATAAAAATTATTGCTATCGGTGAAATTCCCTCCACCCTCAAATGATTCCGAACACGATAGTAAATCATGTGTCTGATGCAGTTTGCGAAAATTACCATCCATTGTATCACCAGATGTTATTGGCTTTATTGTTATACCGTTATTTTCGGGCGAGAGTTAGCCGTTGTTACTTTTCCCTTGGTGAGAGTGCTGTTTCGCAGAGCATCTGCAGCCTGCAGAACGAAGGCAAATTTGAGCAATAGCTTTTTGTTTGTTTGATCCCTTTCTCCAAGAGAGGATGATATTGCCTTTGGATAGAAATAGCAAAGGCGATTGAATCTCGGAAATGACTGCCGAGTTTTATTTATGCATTATCTAGAATCGCTGGTATTCAGTAAACTTCGTAACCTTATCAAAGAATAAAAAACATAAGGTAATCTGTTTCGCATCCTCGAAGGAGAAGTTGTTCCGCGAAACGAATTCTGAGAGATATTTTCCTTCGTGTCAATTAATGTGAAACGAATTCTGAGAGATATTTTCCTTCGTGTCAATTAATGTGACATTTTTCCGTCGTTCCAGGTCATCAACAAGATCGGTAAGTATATCACGAGACCTAATTCAAAATGCGTGATATAAAAATGTACAACTCTATCGTTCTTAAAATGTTTTTCGTGTGTTAGAGAAAACCTTGGACAAACGAAGTAATAGCTGACAGCGTCTGCCCATACTGAAAAAGACATTTTAAAAGATAGGATTCCCTCATTGTATGAATAGATCTAATAATATCATTCGTGCCATACTTATGTGACTGGAACTTAGAAAAAATTTCCATTCTGAATTTCTCGTCAAGATTTGCCTTGGGAGAGGTGCAAGCTAGTGCTCTCCTCAGGCATTTCAGGAGTAGGTACCATTTGCATCGGTACATAAAGCGGGGACAATTCTTTTGTCACGTTAGGAGGTCTCATTTTTGGTGGGAAGTTTAAATGGAAGATATCATTGCACCAGGGGTAAACCGCATAGAATTCTTGGAAAATGCACTTACAGAGACACCCTCATTGAAGTGATAGAGAGATATACCTCTTGCAATCAAAAGAAGGGGACTCGTTATTTTTGCCCTCAGTAAACGATAAAAAGGACACAGAAATGCATGTATTTTTTAACGCTTATAGTTTTAGAACGTTTTGCCAGAAGCAATTTCTTCTTAAGAATATAAATAAACGTCAGTTTGTCAATCTCTCGTTGATAAAAAAAAAAAAGACGGTGAAAGGTTATTGTGAACTGTACATAGAAGGCTATTGATAGCTACAGGTAATATAAATTTGACTTTAAAAACGCATTATTTTTTTGTAAAATAATAACAAACATTCTTTGCGAAAAAATACAGACGTCTTCCTTTGCATATGACGGGGTTCCTCTTTGAAAGAAGATCTATAACTCTTTGAACAATTTTCTTTTATATTTTCATTGTAAGACCAGACAAACTGAGAGGAGAGTAATACCACAAGGCCATTTCTGCCACAACAGTATGAAAGGCTAATGGACTCTACTTTTTTGTGTGAAGACAAATGTTTTTGAGACAAGCAGATAACTAGTTGTCGGCTCCATAAAACTGGATTGGACTGTAACAAGTTGGATTAAGGATTCCGAAATGCTTTCTGTATAAATAAAGCAAATAAAGGAAAGCTTCTTGACAACGGGTGAATGATAAACTACTCAAATAGCTTTATTTGTCAAAAAATATGAGTTTTGCACGTTGACCTTATAAAAAGATGACCATCTAAGGACTTACTGAAGGAGTTGTAATTCAGAAGGCAGAGAGAAAGAAGCGTGGAAAAATTACATACTTTATATCTTCCTTGCCATCTGTGCATATGCATCCAAAGAGCTCGCTTAATGGGAGAGCAATAGGCTCTTATTAGCAAGGTCCGTGATCCTGTCCGGCTCTCCACCACCAGCCAAGAAAATGGCATGGGCCCTGCATCCTCGTCCTAAAAGACTTTCTGAGAACCAGAGGGCTCTACGCTTTTAACACCATCCCCTCTAAAGGGAAAATGGCATAGGTGAAAAATATATAGTATATCATACACACATATACATATGAATATAAAAGTAAATCCAAATTCTTGTTTGAAACTGTTAAAACTGGAACAGTATTAACGGAAGAGGTCTTTAAGTATGAAAGAATTAGAGCACGAAGTCTTGTATATTTTTGTTAATATTTTACATATTTTATATATATATATATATATATATATATATATATATATATATATATATGTGTGTGTGTGTGTGTGTGTGTGTGTGTGTGTGTTTGTAGTGTAGTGTATGTGTGTGTGTGTGTATTAAACCATGAATAGCCCATATATTTCGAATAACTGTATATTCAAAAAAAAAAATAAAAAAAAAATCTCTACCTACCCTGATCGAGACTCGAACCATGCTTTTTTGGGTTTTAACATCTGTGACAACAATTTAATCCACTGTGTCATTAAGACTGCTTGAGAAGAATTTTGTTCAGATAAATTATTCCAATGATTTTGATCAATCGATATTAATGGTTTTGTAGGCTGAACATTAAGCGTGCATGGTGTAGCATGCTGTTGAATTGTTTAATAAGAAATGAACCGAAACAAAGTGCATGTAGTGGACTCATCTTGGTCATAATAATAATAATATTTCTCAAGAAAAGGACAAATGTATTATACTACGTCCAGTACCAAACGAAATCCTCTTCTAATTTCCTATCCTCTTGAATAATCCATGAATGTCATTGGATTCTGCGTGGAATGGAAGGCCCTCATTCAATCTATACATCTCCAAATGCGAAATCCCATGAATGAGGTCATTGTTTACTCGGCTCGACTTGACAGCTCTGCCAACTCGTTGCCTCGATTGATTACTAAATATTTAAAATGTAGAATCTATTAACCAGTGAAACTAAAGCATTGATAAGTACGGTTGTGACTACTTATCCTGTATATATATTCAATATACACATACCACCATATATATATATATATATATATATATATATATATATATATATATATAATATATATTATATGAACGTATGAAAAGTATGTTTATGCTTAGATTGACGTTTTCTGCCAAGTGACATAAAATCGCTTATCTTTTATTTATTCATGAATTTAAGGTTGGGGAGAAAATAGTTTTTTTTTTTTTTTGTTTTTTTTTTACTTCTCTACGTAGAAGTGATATTCTTTAGTTGCTTTAAATGTTTATGAAGTTATTACTTTTTATATATAATGGAACATGTGCTCTTTAGTTGATCGGAATTATGGACCAATTTTCACTGGAGATTGCTGAGATATCTGCAGCTTCTCTGAACGTACGTATTCAACGCTCCAGTCTCCGTCGTGACTTTCAGTTTAATTAAAGAACTTATTAGTGAGTTTTCTTGTTCCCCCTTAAGAGTTGATTCAGGAGTAGTTGTCGATCTGGGAACTGAATCACTTCAAATCGTTAGGTGGTCATTACATGAAAGGATTGAGGGTGAAATGAACCTGCTCCTTTCTGTATAGGAAATGCCTTTGAATTTGCTTACATTTTTAGTTATCTGAAAGGTATACACTACTGGTGTCTATAATTCCGTCTAGACTCCGATGTGTGCTCGTGTAGCATAGTTGTCCTCAAGCACAATAAGATAAGAATTTATCTGTTGGATTCAATATTTATTTTTATGTGATATAACGAGATAGAAAGAATAAGACTGGCACGTAATAAAGTTTTGAATACTACGTTAACCGGAAGTTGACTTTTATATATATATATATATATATATATATATATATATATATATATATATATATATATATATTAGTTTAAACATCAGCTCCCGGATTTCACTTTATTTTGACCGATAATGGAATGTGCATATAAAAGCCTTTTGGTTTTTACTTAAGCCAATTAGGAATGGAACAGGCTCAGCACCGTAGACCGCAAACATGCTTGAGTAAAAGTAGATTCTCTGAGAAGACTGAAACACATGGCACATTTTCTTGGAAAGTGACGGCGTAGCCATAATTATGTTTCTTGTCAACCAAAATAAGCTCACTCTTCCGGAGAGATTGATTTGGCGTGGTTCGGTTGGCGGTAGATGAGTTGTGTGGAGCTTTGTCGTACGAGGCTCGTATTTCTTTTTCTTTCTTTTTAGCGTTACAGAAAGTGCTGTTGAAAGTTACGAGCGTATAAATATGCTTTTCTTGATGAATTTGCATGCTAAAGAAAATATGAAATTGCGTGATTTAAATTTATTATATGACTAGATAATAGGATTGCTTTGTGGAAGCGTTTTAATCCAATAGTAAATTTATGCAGACCTCTTATGACTGCGCTGTAATTAAAAAGCGGAATGCTGTTCATTTCTGGCCTTGCCCCCTCCAAACGTGAAAAGAATGCGTGGTCATGATATATTTAAATAATAAATATATGTTGTGTGTAATATATATATATATATATATATATATATATATATAAATATATATATATATACACACACACACACACACACATATATATATATCAGCAAAAGCCACAGGGAAAATTTTAAAAAATGAAAAGACAGAGTGCCAAGTACTTTCGTGTATTTACCACATCTTCGGGGCACAAAGATGTGCCCCCCGAAGATGTGGTAAATACACGAAAGTACTTGGCATCTGTCTTTTCATTTTTTAAAAAATTTTCCCTGTGGCTTTTGCTGTTAAACAAAATCACGTGCTTACTTTTTGTGATTTTATATAATTTTTTATAATATTATATATATATATATATATATATATATATATATAGTATACATATATACATATATATTTATTTATATATATATATATATATAATATATATATATATTATATATATATATATAATATATATATACACACGTATATATGATTATTTATAGAAGGCTTATGCATATTAAGCCACAAATTCTCCTTAATTCACGTTCCCTTGCGAATCACTTATACCCACATTGAATTACTATTTATGATCAATGAGTTTACCAATGATGCCAGGATTCGAACCTGTAACGTTTGGGCTTCGTAAGGAAAAACCGGCTTATCAGTTAGTGTGTTAAGAGCCGAATGGACAAGACCTTGTTTCCTCTGCATCATGCTCAAACGGCATATGTTCGAATCCTAACCGTGGTAAATGTAAGTTAATCCGAAGGTAAAATGATTCGATATTAACTGGTATTTTGGAATCATACTTACAAATATAGAAAAGTTTCGTTGTAGAAGTGTCTTTAGTGTGTGTTTGTTTTGTAGAAACTGATGCATCAGTACAAAGCAAACAGAACATCTTTAACATGGGTTTGGAGAGAAAATTTGCTTAAATATACTGACATAGGGGATCACCACCCTCAGTATTTATAAAAATACCCAGTCTGAGTTCATGTTTATTATTAGCCATGTTCTGCTCTGTCACTGGTTGAAGGTTTTGTATCCCTTTTCCTTTCCCCCTGAGAGAGGTTTGAGACTTCGACATCAAAATTTACGTCACTTCCCTGTCCCTACCCGCGAGAAAGTGTCTCCAAGTACTACAAGTACATAGTGAAGGTGACTATACACCACATATACTGGGTATTTATCCTTGACCGTCCTTCGGAGATAGTGAGGGAGGGTTATAGATTATTCCACTGGCTATTCAGATATTAAAAGTTAATGTAAGATGCAGTGATTCCCTTCATTACTTTTTCTCTATTATCGTAACTTTGATAAATGAAATTTTTCAATGAATAAATGCATTTGCCCCCTTTGCCTTCGAATCCATTATGAATCTCCGGATTCCCCATAAGTGTTGAATTTATATTGCTCGCTAATGCTGACATAAATTTCATACGTTACTGCTCAACAAATACGAGACGTTTGAAATATTCATAGTGTTTCACTCCCAGCTTCAGAGGGATTCCCTGATTCCGTGGGGTTGATAGTTTCTGTGAAGCAATGCCAGATATAATGGAACAAAGAAATAAGTTGCAGGTCAGAGATTTCTTTTTATAAGAATTCCACATAATACAACAGTCAGTTGCGATACCACTGAGGTGAAGGTCGATATGCATTTCGAAAGCATTGATCTGATCTTTTATTGATGCCTATATTTATCCATTTTCATAGCAGTTATATTTTTTGATTTCAGGAACTTTAGTGAGTAAATCCACAAAAGAAATAATCGCTGGCATAAATTACTGTGGTTGTGAATGAGCTGTCATTTAATCCACTTCTCTTAATGAGCCATTCCCATTGAAGTGATTAATGCAACGGTCAATATTAGCCTCGAGTCAAGATTTCCAGGTCTTTTGTCGAGGGAGAGAAATGATAATGATGAGGTTGGATAATGGGAATGTTTTCTTAAGAGTTCACGGCGGTGCTCTCGAGGACGTTAGATTGCTTCTTAATAGGGGTACGATTTGCCATCATAATTTCACCTTTTTTTTTATTCTTTCTATTTATACGGGGATAATCGCTCCAACACCACGCCCAGTCAGTGAAAACTGGAGCTAATGAAGTGAAACTCTGAATTTGCTCTTCTGGGATATTGATAGACAAAACATTCAAAAGAAATATACATATAGCAGCACTGAAACTGCACGTATCGCCCAGAAAAAAGTTGAAAACTGTCTTTTGAGGTCACATCTGCAGAAAGGTGTATACCGATTTAAGTTACGTTCCCACTTTCCAAAAGCTGCCCAGTGTATGTGTATGCTAATCTTTATCCGTCAGGTTATGATTTGTTTTCATCGGAAAACAGTTTCCAGTTTAAAGGAATGCTTCTCTTATTAGAAAAAACAGTACAGCAGTAATTGCTCCATTCATTTTTCAGCTGTTGAATAAAGAATGACTTCCACAGCTTCAGAGGCATTAAGTATCCCTTTGCCTAGTGTTGGAAAGTAATGCGTTTCCCTTACAGTGACTGCGCCATTCATTACTCTTTGCACACGCGCGCGCGCGCGCACACACACACGCGCGCGCGCTATTTTAGTATATTTTTTGCTAACGTCTTTGTTACCCTGTCATTTTAGCTCATGATTAATGTGCCTCTACTTATCACCCATGATTAAACGTCCTTGTATGAATATATATATATGTATATATATATATATATATATATATATATATATTATATACACATTTATACATATATATATACATATATAAATATATATGTATATATATAAATATGTATGTATATATATATGTGTGTATGTATGTATGCGCTTAAGGCATGTGCACTGATATACCCATACACATGCATTCATGGAGAGGTGTCACGGCCCAAAAGATTATAGAGGAAATGATAATCAGTTGTCGACGCTTATCATTTATGCTCTGAGCATAAGTATAGGACAAGGGGGTTACCAAAAGAAAATCGCTATTCAAATCTCAGTTGAAAAACAAATTGATGTAAAATAAAAAATGTGCACAAATATACACTTTCTTAGGTTCGAGAAGTATTTCTATGGTAATCTAAATTGCGAAGTTCTTCCTGTCATATTTTAGAGATCTGAAACCTTGGAAATGCGACGGGAGCTGCTGAAAATCCTTTGCTGTATTTCTTGTTGTCCACAGATTCCGCGGAGGATCATGAACCTACTCGGCCATCAAGTTTTGAGACAACACGTAGCATTTCTCTAATATTTATGACAGGTTAATTTACCATAACTGGATTTCAGGCAGCCTTGGGAATCGTCTGGATGACATTCAGCATCCTTTCATGTGAAGGGGGCTACTTTTGTCAGTGCCGCTCCCCTGACTGTCAGATGTTTTCGCAATGAATCTTGGAGGTTACAGTGGAATTTCTTACGGAATTATTGATTCTCTCAGATTGTGGGAACTAGTTTGAAAAAGAGACGTGTAATTATCTCCCTCTGGATTCTGTGTTATTTTGTAATCAGAGAACTGAGGGAACTAAATGATTAGCAGTGAGTAATTAGCATGTGTAATTAGATAGGGTCTCCCCCTCTTAAACTGCGAAAGTATTAATTGATATCAGGAAGCCAACAAAATGCTCGAAAGGCGGAATTAGAAATCTCTTGAAAGAAATCCTTCCCCTTGCGGTAATGTTTATTATCATGTGCGAATTGGACGTACAAATGTCGAAGAAAAGGGTTGGAATTCTTTAGTAGTCCGGTGAAAGGCAAGCGAAGAAGTTGAAAGCACAAGACCCTGGTCATTAAGTCTTTTACGATGCAATGTTTCCCTGTCTCTCTTAAGAACTTCATTCGGTCGCCGGGAATTCCTCCCTGGGGGCAAAAGCTACTCAAAGGGAAAGTTTTTGTTAATTGCATTACCGTAATGAACTTCAGATACTTAGAGTCTGAAGATGCAATTAAAGTGCGTTGGGGCCCTCGCATCGCTTTTTCCTTTTATTAAAAACCTCTGGGAGGAGGAGGAGGGATCCAGCTGAGGTCAGTGTATTAGCAATGGTATTCGGTGGTTCGAATTGAGGATATCGGCACGTTCAACGAACATGATGGACGACCCTCCGTTTCGACGTGTCTAGGAATATCTTTAAAGGAGAGAGAGTTTCATACCCATTTCTTTGCATCATCTAGAACCAACCCAGTTTAGCATACATCACGTCTTTTATCTATATTATCTTGCGTTCTGAATACCAAGAATGTATATGGAGCATGAAGATTCATCTATGTAATTCAAAAACGATGTAGTCGTCCTTTGTCAAATTTAACCATTTTGACTTACTGATAGGGATGCAGTAGAAGTATGCATATATACATACATACATACATACATACCATACATACCATAAAATATATATATAGATATATATATATAGATATATATATATATATATATATATATATATATATATATATATATATATATATATATTATATATATAATATATATATATATATCTCTCTCTCTCTGCTCTATCTCTCTCTCTCTCTCTCTCTCTCTCTCTCTCTCTCTATATATATATAATTAGATATATATATATATATATATATATATATATATATAAGTATGTATGTATGATGATATATGCATACTTCTACTGCATCCCTATCAGTAAGTCAAAATGGTTAAATTTGACAAAGGACGACTACATCGTTTTTGAATTGCATAGATATTTATATGAATATATATATATAAAATTTCTTTTTCGATCCTCAACTACTCCCTTGGAGTAAAGTTGCTAATTTTATCATTCTTTTTACCCGTGGTGTTGATTACATCCAAAGTATACTAGCTTGCAGGTCAGCATAGGAACAATGGGTTTCTAACGGAACATGCTCTAACTGCCCATCCACACGAGGAATCGAACCTTGGCCAACTCTTTTGGTAAACGAGAATACTAAGGAGGCTAATCTTACACACTCACACACACCACACACACACACACACACACACACACCACACTATATATATATATATATATATATATATATATAATAGTATATATATATATATATATATACACATACATACATACACACACACAAACATTAATATACAAAACACAAATGTCATTTAATATCCAATTCGCTCTTCCCCAGAAATAATATTGAAGGGGAAATATAATTAATAAGTTGTTCGTCACCTTGCGGAGTCGATCCACCGAACGGCAAGAACCAACGACTTCCTTGAGGCCTCTGACCACTTGACTGTCGAGTTTGCCAGGTGACAAACCGCCTAACAAATGTAATTCCACTTCGGTATTATTTCCAAGATAATCCGGATTAGGTATTAATTGACATTTGTAGCTAAATGTTTGTTTATGTAAAATGTCACAGTCATGAGGTAAAAATTAATATTTTGTAAGTTAATATATTATATGTAGTATATATATTTATATACATATACTATATTAATATATAAAATACTCATTTTCTGTATATATATATATATATATATATATATATCTATATATATATACATATACATTGCGTCCTTTCATATCTAATTCACTTTACCTCAGAATTAATAAAATTTCATATATGTTAAACCGAAGGTGAATTTTTAGTCGATAAGAAAAATTCCCTTCGGTTAACTTATATGAAAATATATTAATTCCGAGGTAGCGTGAATTAGACATTAAAGGACATTAGTAGCTTAATGCGCACATATGAATCACGTTAATGTGATAAGACACATATATATATATATATATATATATATATATATATATAGATATATATATGTGTGTGTGTATGTGTCTGTGTGTCTGTGTGTGTGTATGAGGGCATGTGTAGTTCGAATTAGTTTTCACTGAATCAGTAGGTTTAAATGGAATTATGAGAGCCTTCTGATATTCACTGTTAAGGATTTCAGAGTGAAAATAAAGTAGAATATCAGGTAGTCTGACTTTCTCTGTCCCATTCGTATCGCTATAATTCCTGGTGAGGTAACACGAAAATATAAAATGTACCGTCTGCTCTGCAAAAAAAGATATTATTGGCTGAAGGGGTTCGTTGGTGGACAAGGTATTGGGTGTTTATTGAAAGGATATTGCTGAGGAAGGAAAAACTGCTTATTTCTCCAGCCAAAGTGGCTATTTTCAGTGGTCTTTCCAATTTTGGAGCATTGATGCCAAAAATGATTGTTTCAGTTTCCTGATAGGCTAAAGAAAACTACCATGTAAATGAATGTGTGTGTATGTGTGTGTGTGTTTGTGAATGTTTACACAAATATATATATATATATATATATATATATATATAATATATATATATGTATAGTATATGTATATTATATATATATATATATATATATATATATATATATATATATTTGCAAAATCGTTTGTTGACTTTGTTCGTTCTACTACATACCACTTGACTTGGCTGTAAATAGGTACCAGGTATGGATGGAGTTAAAATGGACCCGGTGTTTTTTAAAGAGTTTCTAAGGAACAGGAAAACTGTGCCCTTCCGATGATACCTCCTAACAATAATGTCTTATATATATCTATATAATATATATATATTATATATATATACATATTATATATTATATATATTATATTTATATATTATATATATAATATATATATATCTATATATATGTACAATATTGTAAATATGTGTTCATTATATATATACTATATATATATATATCTATATAATATATATATATATATATATAACGTATATATCGTAGAAGGATGAGCGGCAGGCATCCTTTTTATTTCCATTTAATTTAGCAGCAAAGCTCTGCTGACGTTGTTGGCCTCGTGCCCAATTACTTTTTCTTACTTTCATACACATTTGAGTCACGGCCTGTATTTTTTGATACAGATAGGCTGTCAGTTTAAACCTATGTTGGTTATGTGAACGGAACTGAAAGAAAGATCTTGAGAGGGTAGTAGTCTTGGCTATTAACTGTTAGAACCACAGTGGTGTGTACCAGCATAATTTTGTCTAGGGAAAAATTCCTGGGGCATGATGAATTTACCAGAAGTATTTTTATTTTAGAATTTCAATACACAACATAAAAGTCAGAGGGATATAGAGGTAATTCTAAATCGTCTATCAACATTCCTTTCCAATTATTGTTTAATTTATTTCTTGGGACGTATGTCGTGTTGAAATCAGTATAGGAAAATGTTCACCAAAAATTATTTAATAATTTCAGACTTGATCATTCGTCTTACTTCTAATGCTTCTGTTTTAAGCACTAGTACTTATTGAATGTTAAAGCGTTTCGTTTTTCTTTATCTCTTGCAGCCCAATGCTTTTTGTATTTATATAAAGTAATCTTTTTTTATTTGCGAAATATTTTTTCTATTGCTTTTTACATATCTCTGGTTTTGATGGCAGTGTTACCAGAATTAAACTTATTCTACTCTATTGAAGACTGGAGTGGTTCCTCCCTTATATGACCAAAGCATTATAAGTTTCGCAAAAAGAAAACAAAATACGGGGAATTCGTTGACCGTAGTTTCTTGATGATATTTTTTTCCCGCCATTTTTGTAAAGAAAATCGATGAAAAATATGGGATTTATATCCCTCTTTCTTTGCAAATGCAGGGAATTTCTTTTTGAGGAAAACAGAGATCTTACAGATCACCGCCATTATTTGTTTAGATTTATTAAAAAGTATTTCTTATAATTTAAAACGCCATTTTGTTGCGATATCTGATGTTTTATGTATTAGCAGTGTCCTAAAGTGAAAATAGGAAGCTTTTGAAAGCTTTTCCAGTATTGCACGAGGTATTAGTAAGTTACACCACTAATTTTTACTTCTTTTTTAGGAAATGAAAAAAATGATCATTAAAAACGTTTAGAATTTCATTTGAAATGACTCGCCAAAATCAAAGAAATTTTATTTTATCGATTTACAGTTAAAGCGAAAGAACAAGACGAGGAAGGAATAGTTTGGCCTTTTTGTCCGAGATTTCAGATGCAGTTCCTCATCTGGAGTGAAAACTTCCCTTTTATTGCCTTCCACACTTTTCCTTTCCACTCGCATCTTGCATTCGAAAGTTCCAACTTATCCTGTCGCACACGCCAGTGAACAATCCGAATCCTCTTCCTTTTGGGACTGGCGTTGACTTCAGGGTCTCTTCTTTTGTCCCAATCGTTAGTCTGTTGACTCTTGGCTTCTTCTATCTTATGCCAGATGTTTGTATTTGCTTAGTAAACCAAATGTATTCAAAGTAATAAACGTAAAGATGAAAGACGCTTTTAAATTGTTTTGGTATTCCTAGTAGATGAATCAGTCGGTAGAATATATGTATACTATATATATATATATATATATATATATATATATATATATATATATATAATATATATCGTATATATATATATATATTATATATATATATATATATATATATATATATATATCGAGCTACAATGTCCTCTGAATTAATATATTTTCATACATGCTTAACCGAAGGAGAATTTTTTTCTTGATAATAGACTTGCCTGGACCTGGCCGCGAACCCATGGATCCTTTCAAATCCAGGAACGTCAGTGACGCTTTTACCTACTACACGTGGTGGTGTAGTAGGTAAAAGCTTCACTGACGTTCCTGGATTTGAAAGGATCCATGGGTTCGCGGCCAGGTCCAGGCAAGTCTATTATCGAGAAAAAAATTCCCCTTCGGTTAAGCGTATATGAAAATATATTAATTCGAGGTAGAGCGAATTAGATATTAAAGGACATTGTAGCTCGATATATGTATATGAATCACGGAAATATGATATGACTTATATATATATATATATATATATATATAATATATATATATCATATATATATATATATATATATAACATGTAAAGGTATATGCCACGAGGGAAAATAAACAACGGAGTTCCGCGAGGTCTTTCGACATTCAAACGTCCTTTACTTAGCAGATGAACTGACTTGCATGAGGAAATAACAATACACGAAAGGTCGTATAACTGACAGATTGGGATTATAAAGAGATTAGTACCTAGAATCCGACAACCTGGAAGATGAGTAACCTTCCCAAACAAGTAAAAACATGGGTACAATTAAAAGTTTAAGACAGCTCAGACACAAGGACAAGACAATTAAAGGATTATTATAGGTGACAGCTATTCAGAACTTTGGTAAACAAAAACATATTCACAATACATATTCACAATACATATCAAACATACATATACAACAAAGATATCTCTAAGGCAACTAATTTTTATTTAAGACTGTAATTATATCTTTCAGGCCATTCTTAAACATGTTACAAATACAAGGGTCTAAATGAAACAGGTATTGATGTAAATGATTTACCCTCTAAATTAAATAACCAGGTACCATCGATTATGTTTACTCTAGAATTGGAAGAAGACAATTGTCTCCCTTTCTTAGATGTTTTGATACAAAGAGAACCATTGCAATGTAAATTCAGTATTTATAGGAAACCAACCAACAACTCGACTTATGTTCATTTCTATTTAGGACACCATCTTAACATCAAAATATCAATTTTTTCTTCTATATTTGGATCAACAAATTGAATACATAAGAAAAATAGGGAAAGATTTATGTTATCCTTCACATATATTAGATATTTGTTATAATAAAGCCCACAAAAAGTTTTATAGTGTAACACGGAGAAAGAAAATTCCAAGAACATTCTCAGTTTGCCTTATTTGAAACCATTAATTCATTGTTAAAAGCCATTAAGGTCAACCTTGTTTTTTCCTTTAATAACACACTTAAGGAATGTTAATAAAAAATGGCCCCTGGGAAAGCAACAACATAATATATAAAATACCATGTATGGACTGCCCCTCTTTTTATCTCGGACAGTCGAGCAAGGGCTTAGAAGTAAGATTAAACCAGCATAAATATTCTGTAAAAACTGGGTAAACATCTAATGCAATATTCATTCAAGTGAAAACAACCACCGAATGAATTGGATTGATAGTTCAGTAATTGCAAGGTCAAAAGATGTCTTATCACGAAATCGTTTAGAATCTGCCATAATGCAACTTACTTCCCATTGTAATTTTGATATTAGTTGTGGCCTGTTTCATTTAGACCCTTGTATTTGTAACATGTTTAAGAATGACCTCAAAGATATAATTACAGACTTAAATACACATTAGTTACCTTAGAGATATCTTCGTTGTATATGTATGTTTAATATGTACTGTGAATAAATTTTTGTTTACCAAAGATCTGAATAGCTGTCGCCTTATATAATCCTTTAATTGTCTTGTCCCTGTGTCTGAGCAGATTGACTTAATCTCATGTGTATGCTTGTTTGGAAAGGTTACTCACTCTCCAGGTGTTCCGGATTCTAGGTACTAATCTCCTTATAATCCCTATCTGTCAGTTATACGACCTTTCCTGTACTGTCAATTCCTCATGTAAGTCAGTTTATCTGCTGAGTAAAGAACGTTGAGTCGAAAGATCTTGCAAAGACTCTGTTGTTTATTTTTCCTTCGTGGTTTATACCTATATATATATATATATATATATATATATATATATATATATATATATATATATATAAAATATATGTGTGTGTGTGTGTAGCGCTTTCATCCATGTGTGTGTGTATGTGTGTGTGCGTGTATGTGTATGTGTATATGTATAGTGCTTTCATCCATATTTTATCATATTGAGGAGTAATAGTTTGCTAGTCCACTGCTCTCTCCTACGAAGTGGGATACAGTACAGTTACCAAATTCAGTGCAATGGTTATCAGAGGCATGATCAGATTCAGTGGAAGTTTTGCTCCCACTTTTAGTACGTGTTATTAATATTGGCTTTTTAATTATGCGATGTCTGGTAGTCATCAGAACAACTGAATCGCTTTGCTGCTACTATATATGCTTTTGGGAACTGAATTCAACACTTCTTTTATTTGATGCTATTGCAGAAATTTGATAAGGTGATTTATATCATCATTTATTGATATTTTTTCTTTTCTTACACTTTCGTCTACGCTTGGAGTATATTTCCCGGTTCCATTTCCTTCGGTGTCAGTATTCTACTAGCTGTTATGACACGTGAAATGCGTCGTAATTGTAGTGTCTATCAAAGTGTGACTCTAGATCCTTTTCCTTTTCGTTAAATTTCGTTAACTAACATCAGTGGAAACTAAGTCTGTAATATATGAAGGGATTGTTGAAACTGATTTCTCCTTTGGAACTGAACTGCAGATGTTGAATGCTGATGAAAGAAGGAAGGTGGGCGCTATAGACATAAATTATTTGTGGTAAAAGGGAAACTGAAAGGGCCAGAAATTTAAATGAAAGGAAAAATCGACATTTCGAGATTATTTTGGTCATGTGGAAAGAATAGTGGATGAAAGCTTCGTAAAAAGCGGAAAGATGAAATGAAGACATAAATATGGAAGGCTAAATAGGGGGGAATAGGTATTTAAAAGGACGAGCCTCAGCATCTGGAGTGCCAGAATATTCTTGCGGGATAAAAGAGAAGGGAGAATTGTGTAAGTATTTCGTGGGATTCAACGCGATGCTACCAAGCATTCTAGCTATGTGTAGGAAATTGTTATTGATGCTTAATTTCTCTACGGTAGGGTTCCCAGATTCGGAAATTCAAAGGCGACTGTGGCATTGATCATTGTCCTTTCTTTTCGTGTGAGCCAGCCCCGTGTCAGAATAAACAGCTTAATGTATAATATATATAATAAATATATATATATATATATATATATATATATAGATATTATATATTATATATAACATATTGAGAGAGAGAGAGAGAGAGAGAGAGGAGCGAGAGAGAGAGAGAGAGAGAGAGAGAGAGAGAGAGAGAGAGAGAGAGAGAGAGAGAGTATGTGTTCTGTATTTTATACTCAGTCGTGATATGTTTATGAATAGGAAAATTATGTAGAAAAACCTTTTCAGTATTATATTCTCCTTGATAAAGTTTCAACAAGATCACCTTTATGTAAGAATAGAAAAGCGCTACTGTTCATTCGTATGAGAATGATTTTGAACTTCTTATTATATATATGTGTGTGTGTGTTTTTATTATTTATTCCTATATATGCCGGTAAAGTAAACGTTGATACGGCCATGCCACTGGCAAAAAGACAGTGAAAATTGGTGATATTTTACCGTAGGGTGTATCGACGTGCTGTTCTTTTGGATAGTTATTATAATAATTTATAGTTTTATGAATTGGAAAAAGGTTTTCGCATATGGAAATAAAATGGAATATCAAAGCATTTTAGAAATTTATTGATACAAGTTTCTATAGAATGTGAATATTATATTTATAATCCCTTCAGGGGAATTCCACCTAGGTCACCCTCGTGTAAAGTTATGAAATGGACACCATATATTATTATGAACAGAGGTTTTATACAAAGGATAATAATTAATTGTGATGTAATATATATATATATATATATATATATATATATATATTATATACACGTATATATATATATATCAAATTAGGTACGGGGATACGGAAGGACATGGCACATTACATGATTCTTTATTGCTACGACGTTTCGAGACAAAGTCCCATCTTCAGGCTAAAGGCAAGAAATAAATATTACATCATTACCAAACAATTAGGAGTTAACGTAAAATATTATAAATTAAAGTATTTCTAAGTAAAATTACGAATTAAAAAATCTCAAAGAATGAGTATTACATCAATACATAACATATTCAAGAAAAGGAAATGTAAAATCATAAAAAATCAAAATATTTCTAAGTAAAATTACGAATAAAAACATTAAACAGAATATATGTATATATATATAAAAATATTAAAAATGAGGAAAATACCTTGCTCAAGCAGAGTCCCGCCGTTCCGTGTCAGGACGGTGGAAAAAAAGTCAAGAAGAGGCAAAGAACAAAGTGACGTGTCTTTATGCTAATATACTAAGGGGGGGATACTGAGGTAGTATGGTTGTTAAGTGAAGGTACCAGTTTCTTAATTGCCAAACTTTCAAGAACGAGGAGGTGGTGTTCATATGGTGACGTCATAATGACCTTAAAGTTGTTATAATCTATCTCTGCCCTACAGATTCTGGCGTGATTCCTAATATTTGATTGTTCAGGGGTGGATAATTTGCTGCCCGTTCGGTAACTTACACCTCTATGAGCATCACATCTCACTTTGAGCAATCGGCGCGTACTTTCTATCCACCCCTGAACAATCAAATATTAGGAATCACGCCAGAATCTGTAGGGCAGAGATAGATTATAACAACTTTAAGGTCATTATGACGTCACCATATGAACACCACCTCCTCGTTCTTGAAAGTTTGGCAATTAAGAAACTGGTACCTTCACTTAACAACCATACTACCTCAGTACCTTTGTATATAGCATAAAGACACGTCACTGTGTTCTTTGCCTCTTCTTGACTTTTTTTCCACCGTCCTGACACGGAACGGCGGGACTCTGCTTGAGCAAGGTATTTTCCTCATTTTTAATATTTTTATATTTATATATACATATATTCTGTTTAATGTTTTTATTCGTAATTTTACTTAGAAATATTTTAATTTTTTATGATTTTACATTTCCTTTTCTTGAATATGTTATGTATTGATGTAATACTCATTCTTTGAGATTTTTTAATTCGTAATTTTACTTAGAAATACTTTAATTTATAATAATTTTACGTTAACTCCTAATTGTTTGGTAATGATGTAATATTTATTTCTTGCCTTTAGCCTGAAAATGGGACTTTGTCTCGAAACGTCGTAGCAATAAAGAATCATGTAATGTGCCATGTCCTTCCGTATCCCCGTACCTATTTCATCGAGGATTAGCCCACCAGTGATGAAGAATATATCAAATTATGTACACCGTAAAAAATATACCTATATTGATGAAAGTGAAAATCGGAAATTATATACCGTAGAGTTTATTGAGTAACTGTTGAACAGAAATTGTTGCCGTTCGTAGTTATGTTCTTAATTATTGAAAGATGGTTCTCATATGCCTAGTTACAGTCTTTCCTTTGTAATCCCAGGTTTCCTCAATTTCTTCCACGTTTTGTAATGTGATGTAATGAGTTTTGCTCTTACACTTTTACATTGGCAGTAATCGAAACAATTAATAAATTATTTTTTTCTTATTATTTGGCAATAAAAAAAAAGATATATCTTATTTCAGTGGATCATTAAAACTTACATTTGATATTGAGGTCTAACTAATATATTGGCAACATCTAAAAGCCACAGATATGAACTGTTATCCTACCATCATGTTAATGTGATTACGTTTTTCAAACCTCGGTAACTGATTAGTCCAAAATGAGGTTCTGTCTGAAGCAGCAAGTTCTTTTGTGAACTGTTAATTCGTGCTCTGCTTGTCAGTTGTGTGCGTTGTTATTTTATGTCCCAGTTTGGAGTTCCTTTTCTGGCTGGAAGGCTTCTCCCAGTTCTTCACTTTGCCACATTATCGCCCCTCTTACATTTGGAATTCATCCATAAGGAACCTTGTCTCCGTAGGGGGTAATGCCGTCAGTGGACCTCATGCGGTGCACTGTAGGCATTGCTTAAGGTTCTTTGCAGCATGCCTTCGGCCCCTAGTTGCAACCACTTTCGTTCCTTTTACTGTACCTCCTTTCCTATTCTCTCTCTTCATCTTACTTTCCACTCTCTCCTAACACTTGATTCATACTGCAACTGCTAGGTTTTCCTCCTGTTACACCTTTTAGACCTTTGACCTTTGACTGTCAATTTCCATTTCAGCGTTGAATGACCTCATAGGTCCCAGTGCTTGGTCTATGACCTAAATTCTATATTCAACTCAACTCATTAGGAGCCTTGTGCCTCCAGTTTGAGAATCAATGGTATTTGGTTAGCAGTGCAACATGTTTTTAGAATTAGATTTAAATTGCCACTTGTAAAGGAAAAGAACAAATCTTAGCTTAAAATTCCAGTCCGGGAAGCCAGATGTAATTCAGGGAATGCATTTTGAGTGGCTTTAACTACCCACCGGAGACGAGCAAATTGTAAACCCGTTTGTCTAATCATCGATATCCTGCCCATTCTATTGGAGGAAACGAAATTTGCAGCGAGTTTTGACTTGGATATTCTGAGACATTTTTCAGATCAGAGTCTTTTGTAAATCACATCATGAATTTATTGCATTAAACTAGAATTCGAAAGAATTCAGTTCCCATGGCATGAGTTGCAAAACAAATAAATCCTATTTAGAACTTCAAGAATTGATTGCTGTGGAAAACTGCCTCTATTAAACTAAATGCATTACAATGACTTAGTAGTCGGACGCTTGGTGTGTGAGTATTTGACATATTGCATATTATTGAAAACGCTTTAATTTACAACCACCAAGAGAATTTTGTAAAGATTCGAATTAAAGATATATTTGGAGTATTTTCCTCTTTTGCGTTTTAAAATATTTATATAATCGTTGTTTATTTGTTTTACAATCCTTCTTTGGAGCCTAGTAAAATAACCCCAATTTTAATAAAGTACTTGCCGTATTATGATGTACATTTTTTACTAGAACTGAAGCTTTACGTACACTGAACCTTTTTTTATGCGTCACAAAAAATCCGTTCACTTTTACCATTCCACCGGGCTGTATAATTCTGGGCAGATGACTATTTTTCCGAATTGGAGTGTTGCATCAAGCCTTTCCATTAGCCCAGAGAGAAGTTATGTCAGTAGGGTAAATGAAACAATATTAAGATTGAGGAAATATGAGCCGAGTTGGGAAGGGGAAGGAGAATAATAGATGACTGGATGAATGTTAGAGGGGGAGGGGGATTAATTGAGATAACATTTAAAAAAGAGATGGGATGAAAAATACAACAAAGCACACTGTGACAAAACACGCATAAATAAACAATGGTTTCTTTGCTTGCTGTTGAAACTTAACCGTCACACGTAAATGAGCTTATTTTTATTTTATTGCTTCTGTCAGATTTACAACCTTTTTCACTTGTGTGTGCTATTTCACAAACATTTTGTGGGTTGTGGATAGTTAAAGAGGCAGTGTTATAATCTTAATCATTCACTTTCGTATATGTTTGCATACACATACAGGGTTGACAGTACATATGTGTCTCTTGCCTCAGAAAATTCTATATTTGATTCTTCTCCAAAATATCTTGCCGCATTGGGAAGGGCCTTCGAGGGCCAGTTTCATGTGATCTTTTCATTCGCCAGATAAGGAAAGCTGTCTCTTTCGTCGGTGCTGACTTTTAAAACTTGTTTTCTCGACGACTGCCTCTCCATTTTCAGTTTGCAAAAGGGAATACGTGCAGCTTTTCTTGATGAGTTTTCCTATAGAGATTGCTGCAGGGTGATCCTCTTGGTTACCACTTAATCCCGCCCCCACCTAAATCCTGAATGTGCATTTGATTCTGAATGTGTAGTCATTTCTATTTTTATACCGCGGTATTGAGCGTCACATCAACAGAACTTCCACATTTGAGTTCAACGGTAATATTGTCATCATGGACGTTGGGCATGGGGCCATCTGCTTCCACAAGGTAATTGGTCCAAGATATAGGCAAAGAGAAAACTGTAGTTTATAAGATTACTTCTAAGTAACCTTCATATAAACTGCCATTATGAATGTGTAAAAGTCAACCGCCATCTCGCTAGGTTAGTTTTCAAAGAAATATAATTCCATTGATTTTGAGTCCTGTTTATGGGAATTATTTAAGGGTAAACGACGGGCCTACTGGAGAGCTCGGATGAACTTTCGAATGATAGGTGAGGTCGGTAACCTCTCTAGATTTTATTTAAACTTTGATTCTCCTAGCGTGTTGAGTTCTATTGGCAGATAGAGCCAGAGGCTTTTTGTTAGAAAATTAAATCTTTTGTTAATGTTTATTTTTTGTCGTAACCATAAGTTCTCAGCGACGAGTTGCAGGAAAATGCTTACATATGAAAACCCTTTCTGTATGTTATTGCGAGGTCTGATATTTATAGAACTTTTTACAACCAAATATTGGGCGTTAGCATCGCAAATAACACCAATAAAAGGTTCTTGCTGCGTTATAGTGGATGCGGGTCACTTCCTGTTGTGTGTGCTATTTATTGCTTGGGTCTTGCTGGTATAAGTGAATAGCATACATGGTGTTTATGAGCTTCTACCCTCCTCTCTTCCCCCCAAAATGTTACATAAACAAAGTCCCACTTTTTCTCAATAGCAGCCTGTTTTTGCTTGACTCGATGTTAGCATTTAGAGTCTTTTGTTTTTGTTGCGGTTGCGCTATTGTTTGCGCTTGGTTGCGACCTTTTGTATTGAGGGAATCCCTGGTGACTTCGGTGTACAGATTTCTAAAATCTCTCTCTCTCTCTCTCTCTCTCTCTCTCTCTCTCTCTCTCTCTCTCTCTCTCTCTCTCTTGTTAGTGGAAACATCCGCATGGCAACTTTTTGTTGTCCGGAAAGATGATACAATTACTATTACCCCTTTTATTAAACTCGGAATAGCCTCATGAGCCTTTTTATTATAATGAAATGGGCGTCTTCTCTTTATCGGGGTATTCCTTTGGTAATGTGTACCACGTATTCTCAAGTTATGAGTATAGTAACGTTTACCTAGATGTATAATTTTATTATTCCTATGAGTGGTTGCCTTTTATAGGGTTGGGGTTATTACAATGTAAAATAATAAGAAGCAAGTTTGTTAAGATCCGTATGCATATAATACACACACACACACACACACAGACACACACACATATATATATATATATATATATCATAGTATATATATATATATATATATATGTGTGTGTGTGTGTGTGTGTGTGTGTGTGTGTGTGTGTGTATACATTTATGTATGTATAACTGAATCACGAAAGTTTGGAATGTGATAAATTCATAAATAAAGGTATAAGCCACGAAGGAAAGTGAAACACTGGAGTAGCTGCAAGATCTTTCGACTCAACGTCCTTTACTTAGCAAACTGACTGACATACATGAGAAACTAATTTTAATTATTAGTCGTGGCCTGTTCTATTTAGACCCTTGTATTTGTAACATGTTTAAGAATGTCCTCAAAGATACAATCTCAGACTTAAATACAAATTAGTTGCCTCATGGATATTTTCTCTGTATATGTATGTTTAATATGTTTTGTGAATAAGTTTTGTTTACTAAAGTTTGAATGTGGTCAGTTGCCGCCCTATATTATCCTTTAATTGTCTTGTCCCTGTGTTTGAGCAGTTGGACTTAATCTTTTTGCAAATCTCATAGATTGTACCTATGTTTATATAAGTTCGTTTTGGAAGGTTACTAATTCTCCAGGTGTGTTGGATTCTAGGTACTAATCTCCTTATAATCCCTTCTGTCACTTATACGACCCCTCCTTGTCCTCTCAGCTTCTCGTATGTCAGTCAGTCTGCTAAGTAAAGTACGTTGAGTTGAAAGATCTTGCAGCTACTCCAGTGTTTCACTTTCCTTCGTGGCTTATACCTATATATATATATATATATATATATATATATATATATATATATATATATATATATATTATATATATATATATATATATATATATATATAATATATATCATAGATGTGTTGTGTCGGTAATGGATCCGAATGTAAGAAGGAAGATGGAAACTGTAGAAATGGTATAAGAACTGCAAGGACTTAACAGAGTCGTAAATGTGAAAGGATGGAGTGGATTGCTTTTTTATGGTTCGGTGATGTATAAGGAATGGGGAAAGAGTGTTTTGAGAAAAGAAAATGAAATTGGAAGTGTTTGGAGGAATGAATGAGAAGACCTAGAAAAAAATGGGTAGATGGAAGAATGATGCATTGGAACGGAAGGCATCACCTTCCAAGAAGCCAAAGAGTGCCTACTAGATTCAGGTGAGCGGCGCAGTGTATGTTGGGGTGTTTTGTATGCTGCTAATGAGCCCTCTATGTAGGTGCAGGAAGCGGCTAGAATTGTGAATGTTTCGAGCACAGAGAATTCATCCGGTAATTAAGTTGTCTTTTCATTTCTTAGGAACCACACACTCCCACTCACACATAGTACGTGCATACATACGTTTATGGATGAACACACACACATATATTTAACAGTAATTCTATTTTCATTAAATGTCTTTTAGTACTTACACCTGATTTTTGAAGTGGCCGAAATAACAGCACATGAAAAACTTATTAAGAATTGTCCAAACTATTATTACCAAAAACACATCTATTCATTAGCATTAATGAACCATGTTTTTTTTTTAATAAATACGTTTACTTCGGAGCGAAAAATTCTTGTACTTTACGTTAAGATACTTTTCGTAATAGGTAATTTGGCTTCTATGTAACTGAAAATCAATTTTCCTGGCAGCGTAAACATTATTGGTCTTGTAAGTCTAATAATGACAAGGCCATGGCTTCCTGGTTACAATTCCTTCCCACCCAACACAACCGGGGAAAGTGTAATTTCTACCTCTTCTTATGTCACGCTGGTTTGTCTGTCATAAATAAAGGGCAAAGAGAGTAATAAAAACCTGAATTTGAGTAATTTAATTTGTAAATTAAAGAGTTTCCTTGTGCGCTAGCTAGGTTTACGGTTACTAATCAGGATTAACCGTGTGTTGAATTTCTTAATGTTTACGCTTGTAGGAAGTTTACTTTCAGTTACATAGCAGCCAAATTACCTATTACGAAAAGTATCTTAATGTAAAGTACAAGAATATTTCGCTTCGAAATAAACGTATTTATTTAAAAAAAAAAGAAAAAAAGGGTGGGGTTCATTAATGTTAAAGAATAGATGTAAAACTGATAATGCTAATGTCGATGTTGTTTTTGGTAATAATATTTTGGACAATTCTTCGTAAGTTTTTCATGTGCTTTTATTTCTGCCACTTCAAAATTCACGTGTAACTAAAAGAAATTTATTGTAAACAGAATTATGATTAAACCTCCTTTTTCTAGGGCTGGCCCAATAAGGATATGAGGATTTGCAGATGCCTTCGTCAGGAAGCATATAAAATTTCCCCTTCCAAGAATTTTAAAAATAAAATTACTCTGACGTCACAAGAGGCATGAGAGCAGAGTGAAGCTCTACTCCAACCTGTTGACGGGAAGACACCTCCCTTTATTTGGGTCATCCAACCCCCTCCCCTACCCCCTTTCCCCTCTGTGCTTCGTACCCTGATGAGTTTCCTTGAGAGTTTTACGCATAATTCATTCGTTTCTTACGTAGATCAAGCGGTTATGCAGAACACTGTGAGGAATAAACGTGAAGGGTCTACCTTTTATGGTGACACTTTAGTGTAATTCAAATATCATATTGATTCTTTTTTGTCACAGAGTATACTCTTGAAGCTTTGTCCATGGTTTTAAAACTTCCGGAAATATATAAGGTATTACTTACATTCATCAAACGTACATTACTTTGGAATCAGATAAAAATTCCATTACTTTGCAAAGGAAACTTTCAAAGAAAAGAATGTGTTTGTTACAAGCTTCAGTGATGAGGAACGCTTATGGAATAATTCAGATACACTTGCAGGTTTAAAGCTAAATGACTAATGCTGGAAATTCTGTTTCAAAAGCCTCGTGTTTCGAAGTCCATCGGTTATATTTTCACCATACATACAACGCCATTTCGTTATCACGGAATAGGGTGTTAGTCAAGGGTTTTAATCAAGAGAAAGTGAGAGGGATTCTGTCTACACTTGCATGAAAATGAAGTCTCACGCGGCTAATGACCTGCGCTCTGGAAAAAAGTCAAGTGAACGTAGCCTATGAAGAAAACGAGGTGCAAATCTAGTTAATGGTTGAAGCTGCTGTAATACCCATCAAGTTCGTTAACATATTGCATGTGCAATTACGCAAGCAGACCGAAGTGAGAGACAGCTTAGTTTGAATGCTGAAAAAATGAAAATTCCATTTTGACGCTTACTACTTGCTGTAATTTTACCATTATACTTTCTTATATATATATATATATATATATATATATATATATATATATATATATATATATATATACTTATATATATAGCAAGTATAATAAAATTACAGCATGCAGCAGGTGTCAAAATGGAATTAATATATATAGTATATATACATATGTATATATATTATATATATTTATATATATATATTATATATAATATATATAATGTTTAAAAAATCACAGTAGATGCACGTGACTTCATTAAATAAGCGAATACCACAAAAAAATTATAGTCAGAAATCCAAGCGCTTTCGTCTTTACTAAGACATTTTCATGGAACGAATGAAATACAAGTGGAGAGAAAGATATCAGGTAAACAACAAGATAAAAAATTCCAGATGGTTAATTGTCAAAAGGGTAAAAGTTAAAGAGATAACCCAGGATTATCTCTTTAACTTTTGACAATTAACCATCTGGTATTTTTTATCTTGTTGTTTACCTGATATCTTTCTCTCCAATTGTATTTCATTCGTTCCTTGACAATGTCTTAAAGACGAAAGCGCTTGGATTTCTGACTATCAATTTTCTGTAGGTATTTGTATTATATATATATATATATATATATATATATTATATACATATATTATATATATATATATATATATATATATATATATAGTATATATATATATATATAATATATATATAAAGGCTAGTATAAGGAAGTAATTGCAGAATGTTGTTGGTGTCAAAATGGAATATATATATATATATATATATATATATATATATATATATATATATATATATATATATGTATGTATGTATGTATGTATGTACGAATAAATGCATATGTAATGTAGTTATTTTGATGAGAATTCACAGTAGCTTCCAGATTAGAGATTAATTATATATCGGTGATCCTTGATATTTTACCATTAAAGAATCTTTTTTGTAGATATTTCCGTAAAGCATCAGGTATCCGGGACTATTGGACAAGGATAAAGGGTGTAGTAATGCAGCTAAGTTTATATTCAGTAAAAGTGCACTGCGTCGCCAATCAAATCGTTAATGGTGAGGTGATAAGATTAGTTAACTAATTAATAATTCTTCAACATATTTTTAAAATTATTTTAGCTTATGTAAAGATAGCGTTTTATTCCTAGTCTCACAACCTTACCCACACACGTCTATATATACTACATGCATGTATGTGTGTATGAACATGTGATAACTCTCTGGCATTATTATTTCTACATATATCAGACTCATATCTCTTGATATCTTATGTTGACGCCAATGAAGTCAGGGAAACTGAAGATTTTGCTGTAGCGCAAGCATCAGTCTATTATGTAATAATCACCTTGAACCAAAATGCAATTCCTGTTTAATTGACTTAATTTCTATACCTGGAACTTTCAAAAAGAGGTCACTATGTGTTAGAAATAATTATATTCCGACGCATTTCTTGTGCTTAAAAAGTAATCCTGTTACTTATTTTTTCTCATTTGCGATGTAGCTCATTCATCTATTAAATGGTTCGGTAAATTCCGCGTTTTAACGTTTTTCGATTTGCACTGTTGGTATTACTTAAGGTTCTTTGCAGCATCCCTTTGACCCCTAGCTGCAAACCCTTTCATTCCTCTTACTGTACCTCTGTTCATATTCTCTTCTTCTATCTAACTTTGTAGTGAAACTGCAAATTTTTCCTCATTTTTTTTTACTGCTATCTTCCGTTTTAGCGCTGAATGACCTCATAGTTCCTAGAGCTTGGCCTTTGACCTAAATTCTGTATTTATTCTATTCTGTTCTTACAAGTAGCCATTGTTGATAAGACTTCCCTGATGCAGTCTATAAATTGAATCCGTTAAGTTCTCTTTGTAAAACAAAAACATTATTTTGAATATAGTTTTGTTAAAATGTTGTGATTTTACTTTTTTCTTTCCATGTGAGGTTCTTAAGTGTCTTATCCCACCACCCTGGTTAAATCGTCTCCTCAAGGCTTCAGCTTTAGGGCATTTGGCTTGCAGTATTTTTCTTTTATTTTAAAAGATAAGGACATATGCAAAACACTTATATAGTAAGGCGGGTACTAGCGGGTATTTTTATTTTTATTTTTTATTTTTACAAATGCTGGTGCACAACTTTTCTGATAATTCAAGGTTATCTGAAACTAGAGCAGATGACCTTTTCGTTTGAATTATGAGTAAATGAAATAGTGCCAAAATACCGTGCCCCGTGCCTTCCAAAATATTACAAGACTATAAATTTATAGATGACCCTTCTTTTAATATTTTAGATAATAAAAAGCGAACCATTATTAAGGATTGGGATAGTTGTTGCTAAAACCCAAATATCAAGGCAGTATTTAGGTTACTGAGCAGCAATTCCGAAGTGAAGAAATAATAACATACAGTACAGTATAGTTCAGTAGATAGAATCCGAACAACGACTTCTACTACCAATATATAAAGGATTCAAAGTTCTGGTACTCGTGGTTGAAGTTCCTCTAAAAGGGCTGCCATGTTTCAGATCCCTTATTCTTTGGAAAAATAAAAGTGACTGTAACTCCTCGTGACGTTTGTATGGTCGTACACATTTTGAGAGAGAGAGAGAGAGAGAGAGAGAGAGAGAGAGAGAGAGAGAGAGAGAGATTCCTCTCCATCTCTGAAGGAGGGCAACTGTAACGAGCTATTCATAGGACATCCTGTGATACACGGCCACTCTCTTTTAGCCACATGTCCTCCTCCGCAACCCTGCTTTATTCCTCCTCCTCCTCCCCCTGTCCTCATCTTCCTCTTCTACATAACCGACCTCCAGCGATTGCCTATTATTGCTCTTCCACCTTTCGATTCATCAGCCCAACTGATTTTCATACAATTTTGTGTTATGTGAATATCTCTGTTTTTACTTTTTCGAAATTTTCTTTTCCTTCTTTCAAAGCTCCATAGTGCCACTTCTTTCTTTCTTCGCGTTCTCTCACGACCTCTGCCTTACATCGTCCAGTGCAGTAATTGCCTGCTGACCCTTTCTTCTCGTCCCTTTCTCGGCACTCTCCTCTTCCTGAAACTTGCAGTATTCACACGCTCATCTCGTCAGTCTACAGAACAAATGCCACGTCTTTTCTTACTTCCTCCTCCTTTTCCCGTATTTCTTTTTTAAATCTCACCTCCTCATCTCTTCCCGCACAGTATAACCCTTCCTCTTTGGCACTCTGCTCCTCGGTCGTGTTCTGACTCCCCTCCCCGTGTTATTTATTCCCCAATCGCTCTTCGTAAATCTCTGGGTCCCACCCATTTTTGCTTGTTCGTTTCTTCTCTTCTATTCCTTCTTCACTACCTTCCCTTTCATTCTCCCCCTCCTCCTCCTCCTCCTCGCCCTCCTCATCTTTCATGGCTTTTCGGCCTCTGTCCTTTTCGAGTGTTCTCTTCAGAATCGCTGCCAGCAAGTTTTGAATTTTTTTTTTTCTGCCGATGTAGTTCCACAATTTTTTCAGTGTTGTGAATTTCTGCACTTCAATAGAGCTGGAATGACATTTTCTTAGTAAAATACCTCTATATAATTATGCTCGGTCATCAGCCATCGTTCTTCTGATTTTTTACTTTACTACTTTGCTGGCCAAACTAGTGGATCTTATGCTCATTATTGAGAGGGAATTGAAAATCAGAATTCTGCGTTAGTCATTTCTTGCATTCGTAGCCCACTGATGTTTATTCTTATTGTAGTTTATACAAACTGTAGAAAAATTCATCCTATTTTATGGCGATGAATATATATTTACAGCTTTATTTTGTCTCCTGATCATGGTTTGAACTTGTAGTTCAGAGGATGAGTGAGGGCGCTTTATTTATTTATTTGTTCTCTTCAAGGCCATTAGAGTTTTTCGGGTTTTCACTTGATTCCGGAAGCAGTTCGTATTCAATAAATATTCATCAGAAAACATCAAATGAACTTTAAGTGGTTACTATCAAGCCTTCTTTTAAGAAATTCAATTCGCTAGATATTCAGGTGGTTCTCAGACTTTCATGATTGTGAATGATGGTGGTAATATTATAGTTGGAATAATACAATGAAATCATTATATGATGAGTCCTGTATTTCTAGGCTTTTGGTTATTCATTAAAAGTGCGTCGTAAAACTTAGTACAATAAGATTACCCATTGATATATCCTAGTATGCGTTAGCGTTTGACGTCTATGGGGAAGTTTGCGTTTCAGTGCTATTATTTGTGCAAAGGTTTAACACGGGAACGCGAAGTGGCAGAGGTAGATCAGGATAGATCAGTATTTTGGAGGGTGGCGGAGAAAACTGTATTCATTTATCTTGCTATGCACTATTAGATAACGAGCATGTGCACATGTTCAGTTATATGCAATCGTTCTAGTCAGTCGGGAATAATAAAGCTGATCTATGGTACGGTTAGGAAGAGGGGTTTTAGGTCAACGAGGGATAGGGGAAGAGGTGTGGGAGGGGAAGTTCATTGAGAAGTTAAAGTGGTGATCCGTATCCAAAAGCTCGGGAGGAGAGATTTGAGTCGCTGACTGTCGAGACAAATCTTCAGTGTATCCGGATAGTGAGACTAATGACTCAGTAGGCACTACCCACTCTCCCCCAAATCCCCTCACCATCGAGTGAGAGGCGCAGGTGAAGGAAGGGTTCTTGCATTTTCTTCCACCCAAAGTTTTAAAACTATCAGTGCAAAGTTATTTTTGTGCTTATGCTATCACACTAGTATTTCATTATTGCTGCTGTCAGTGCATTATTATTATTATTATTATTATTATTATTATTATTATTATTATTATTATTATTATTATTATTATTGAAAAATCCACAATTATATATTAAAATATATTTCTATGTAAAAATAAAACAAAGACTTTCGAACACAGTTCATCAGGGTAACGTTACACTGTTGAGAACACCGTTCAGGTGTTCGAAAGTCTTTGTTTTAGTTATACATAGAAATATATTTTAATATATAATTGTGGATTTGTTAACAATTTGTTTTCATGAGACTGTAAATTTCTTAACATTGTTATTATTATTATTATTATTATTATTATTATTATTATTATTATTATTATTATTATTATTATTATTATTATTATAAAGGTAATGGCTGCCTCACCTGCATTCAACTTTTGATTATCTTTCCAGCTTTTCCTATAATTCTTTTCACCAAATGGCAGGTCATTTATCAGTTTTTCACTATGCAGTTGGGAAAAAATATTAGAATTCTTTTTTGGTATTTTGTTACTTTATTAAGATGTTTTAGGGACAGCTACTTCACACAACCATCTCCTGCTGATGAATAAGCGTTGGTCGATATATAATAATTCATCACGGTTCAGTGCACAGTAACAGCAAGTAATGGTAAAGTATAAATGTGAAAAGTAGGGCCTGGTGTAGACATATAGGCTCGGATCAACCAGTCGGAGCGACTGTTGTTGTAGATTAAATCTGAAGCGAGTAATTTGGGGAAATATGGTGAATCGATATAGTATTAAACGTATCAGATTGCAACCCATTTAAATCATATGTATCCGTCAGAAAAAGAAAGTGATTACAGCATTGAATGTGGGTACAGTTAGAGGAAACCGGAAAAAAAAACTTCGAAACTAAAGGAAATAGTTACCAGATGACAGTTACAATCTGAAGTGGCAGTGATAACGAGGGTCAGATATTAACTCTTAGGGGAATGAAAAGGTACAGAAGTTACAGGGACGATTATTATCCTGGGGGAATTTCCCTCAGGCCCAGAAAAAACATTGCAAACGATGCAAAGCAAATCATTAAGCAACTACAATTTTACTCAGCACATGGATTTGGTTGCACAGTTGGAGGGACAGCGGTGAAGAGTCAGAAAAAGGATGGGTAATGCGGGTGAGGAACTAACATTTGCCAATATTTTGTGCCTGGAAGGCGAATTGACTGGGCGATCTTATTGTTGTCTTGTGGTTGCAGAGATGTTAACTATGGTGCATTGTTGTGTCTACTTCTGTGGGTATGGGTGGCGTCTTGCTTTGGTGTGTGGTACCTATGATAACAGGTTTGGCGCAAGTGTTACCTGAGATTGGTTGTATCCTGTGGGTTAGAGGGGGGAAATGGATCTCCTGAAAATATTGGGTATCCTGAATTATAGTGGACATTGGTTAAGAGGTGTACTTAGAATTCCTCCAGCCTTAAGTAGGTCATGACGAAGTTAGTGAGTACTTTTATACCAGGTTTTTTTATGGTTTGGTATTGTCCCCTCCCGGGGATGGCATGAAAGTTGCATCGAAAGCAGTCATGACTATACAGGAATGGGGAAATCATCTCAGTATTCAATTTTGTATACAGCATTACATCTCTTCAAAGTTCCTTGTAGGGCAAAGGCAGATCTGAGGGGGTCAGCAGTGTACACGTTTCCGAAGTAGATCACAAGTGTGACCATTCATCAGAAACATCAGCAGTAGTGGCACCGACATTCTCTTTCATAATTTTCCTTGTAAAATTTTGGCTAGAAAATGGGTTAGGGTTGCTTTTTGCACGTCATGTTGCTGCCATCTTTGCACACCAGGTTTTCGTGAGTCCTTATCTGCCTCTTGACATCGCTCTTACACAAGACGATTTTGACTCTTATTTGGGCTGACCAGTTGATTCCATAATTCGTTTCAGGCCTGGGAGAGCAATGCGAGAGGGCACTTGTGAGGTAGCTCACGAGGATTTCAATTCCGTAGATATCTAGGCACTTTCTTTGTTCACTGAGATTCCCGTGTTGGTAGATTTGTGTAGACTTTTAAGGGTTATCAAACGGAGGCCTGGTATAATTTGACTTCACGGGAAGAGGAAGGGCTCCCTTCCACTCATATCTTGCAGGTAAGTCTGACGACTGAATTTTTCAGAAAGGCTCATCTTACGTTTCAAGCTCACCTCCGAAGTCCAGTGTTCCAAGTGTTGTCTCTTAACTATTAGTGGTAGGGACAAGGATTTCTCAGAAGGCTACCTCTTCTACTACACTCTTGTAGAAATTGGCAAGTGACGCCCTTAGTCCTCTGAAAGATGTTGGTTTTCGTAGGAGTGCAATGGAATTCCCCTTTCATTTTCTAGTATTCAGTCCAGTTTCCAGGAAGGGGCAATACACAACTCTTGAATATTTATGTGTCAAGGAGATCTAGACTGCCTCACTGTATTTAGGGCTATAGAAATTTCAGATGCAGTTTTTGTATAATCAGCAACATTGCCTTGTTGAGTAACAAACAATAAACAGATTATTTCACCACCATCGGTAACGCAAGGAACCGCCCATTTTCTTAAGTATAACTGATTACCAAACTTGTCACAATAATACCACACACACTACCATGCTAGCCACGCGTACTAGGTGCAGTGGCTCCACAACGTTGTCACCTCCCCAGTACCCATACTACGAGATAATTCTCAATCTAAGTCTCCAACAAAAAAACACAATAGCACTAAACAATAGTCCTTAAGTTAACCATACTTCCCTCCATTTTTCCTTTCCCTCTGTGAAGCGAAAAAGCTGTACCAGTTCACTTTTCAGCAGAAGCTGGGTACGAGAAGTACCGCAGTTGTACCTGAATCGTTTCGATTATAACAAAGTACTGAAATATTTTGTTTTATTTTTATTAACTCGCACTGAATACCCTAATTTTCCCCAGCTGTGGTGAAATATAGGTTAGAAATTCTGCACGTCGCCAGGACCTTTCGTACATTTTATTATTGCTGTTCATAATACATATGATTTCTTAAGGAATAAAGTAAAAGGCCATGTGCTTGTAAAATGAAATTATAAATTAATAAATAAAACAAGCTCATCTCAGAGATTGCAGAGTAGATCAGTGAAGAATGCAGAAAAAAATTTATGATTAATGCCATTAGAAGGATTTTAAAATTAAAGCGAGACTCGATTTTCTCTTTTCCCTTTTGCTCCTTGTATTTCTCCAGGTAGGGGCTTACGTAACACGTTACATTGATTTGCAATATCTCGATATTGATAACGTCTGTGCAGTTAATGACATGATGGCTTTTCCAAGATGTCGTTAACACTGGACTCACAAAGGAATACGTCAATAGCTGGTTTCGAGCTCGAACTTCATAAGGCTGACGTGGTCTTAATGATCTTAATGAACTTAAATGTGTACATTTCTGTTTATTTTTGAGAACTGATAACGAGCGCAATTACTAGTAAATTCAATTTGACTGAATGAAGCTGACGAGTATTTATTAAGACCTTAATGAATTTGAACGTGTGTATTGCTGTTTAATTCTGATAACCGGTAACAGGATCAATTACTGGCAAATGAAATTTGGCTGACAATCAAAACACACGTGGACAATAAAGGTCCGAAGCATTAAAGCATTATTCTCGTTGGCATCTGTGAGCGAGTATTCATTTCTGCTAATGTTCACCACTTTTGAGTTTAAAGAGCCTTCGGTATATTAACTTCAAGTTCCCCACACATTACGGAGTTTGTAGATGAGGTGTGTTTGCATTAGTCTTGCCATAAAGTCTGTGCGTTATAGACTTTAACGGTTGAAGTTGGAAGTGTTGTTGGCTCAAGTAGAATAAGTTCTCTTAGATGGAGTAAGGCGTAATTTACCTCACCGATTTTTATTATGGATCAAAGATATATGTGTAATAAATACTACGTACTTACACGCACTACTATATATATATATGTTATGCGTGTATGTCAATACACACACACACACACACATATATATACATATATATATATATATATATATATATATATAGTATATATATATATATATAATTATGTGGTTGTGTATGTACATATTTACGTACATGTATCATTCACTGCAGTCTCATGTGGAAAGCATATAACAAACAAGAGCTAGTTCAATGCCCTTTTCCTGACATCAGCTTTCGGTGTTAACCAACTGATAGCTGGGTCGAATAATAAGAGGAAGGCTAAGTTTAAACTATGGATCATACATTTCTGAGCCCAGAACACTACCAACGATCCCTTTATTCATCTTTCTGTCTGTGTGTCTGTCTGTCAAATAAAAAACTTAAAGACCTGGTTCCATGTGAGTAAATGTTAGAATTTTTATTGCAAGTGCTTTTTCAGAACAATATACAGTTAATATTTTCATGATTCCATGTAATGAATGGGGGTGCAGAATGGGTTGCTCAGACTGGAAAAGGACTGGATCTTTGTACAGAACATCAAGGTGCAGCTGGAATTGGGCAAATGTTAGTCCTGTATTTCTGATAATTTTATTAAAGGATAATGTGTATATGCTTTTATAGCATATTTAATTAATCATATATGAAATCTGTTCTCTTTAATCTACTTATTATGTTTACAATTATCAGGTGTTTTGAGGCTTTTCATAGAGGTTGTTAGGTTACCGTAATCGTTTTTAAACAACTTTTGGATGTTAATGATGTTTTGCTGAGGTGTAACTTTGATCTCTTTGTAAAGTTTCTAGATAGTAAGTGTCTACACCTTATTTTACTTTGAACCTGAAGATATGTATGTAACACACGAAGCGTTAAATGCTTGGTATTTTTAGTTTATAGCTTTCTTGTGGGTTTGTTATTTAGACAAAACAAGTAAGCTTATGATTGACCAGTAGTGTTGTGGTTTAGAAATAGTAAATCATCTTGATGGCGATGATATTCACTAAATGAAAAAATGAAATAAAAACGTTCATCAGGATAAAGTAATCAGGGCATTGCGTGAAGACATCTTGATTAGATGTATTGATACCGAGTATCAATAATCAATAGAAAAATCATTGGGGTAAGAATGCGTCACAGTTCCAAGAAGAGATAGTTAAGAGCTGTTGTATTTATTGATGAGGACGGTAAGCTGCATTCCGTTGCCTAGCAGACGAATACGCATGTTTCTTAGGAATTAGATGGAATTGCGTTAATATTTAGCACAAATTGGTCTGCGTTATGAACAGAGAAACCGTGTATTATTATAGATTTAAAGCGCTTTAATGACATTGTTCGAAGGCCAATGTACAGGTGATCTAAATGTTCTTTCTCAGCCAAAGCCGATTAAGAATAAAGAAATTGGGGAGGGAATACATATGCTTAATATTGATGAAAGATATTCCATAGCTGCCTGACGAACATTTAAATTCTTTTTTCTAACATCATCAGCATCTTCCTCTTCCTCCTAGAGTTTTTTTCCATGTGTCAGAACCTCCTAACTTTTAGTAATACTTTGCTTTCTGAAACCATCGACAAAATTTTTTCTGTGGGGCCGCGCACGCAGACTAAAAATAATCTCTCTCTCTCTCTCTCTCTCTCTCTCTCTCTCTCTCTCTCTCTCTCTCTCTCTCTCGTTTGGATATTTTCTTTTGCTTGTCACGTAAATTTCCTGGATTTTCTCTTGATAACTGGGTTACTCTTCCTCGGCTCCCTCAGTTTCAATATTTTCATGATATTGTGAATCGCTTTCTCTTTTCCCTCCACCTAGGCAAAATATTCTTTAAAATCTGCGCTTTACGTTTCCTAAAAATGCGATGCGCATGCAAAGCTGGCAAGCGCATGAGCTGGAGTTGGTGGTCTATAATCACCATAATTGTTGTGGGTTCTTGCTCTGTTATCAAGACGCAAAATTATATTTTCCGTCGGTCTGATGAGTTCCGTCAATTATTTATCCTCTTGGATTACTACCCTAGAACAATTCACCTTACATTCGTGTATTTTTCTTCACTCTGTATTTCCTTTTATCTTTTGTATTTTCTTCCAAATGAACACCATATTCTTCGGATGCTTGAATTTAAGTCCATGGTCCCTGTAAGCTTGTTCCAAATGAATGAATCTCGAAGGTAGAGCAAGGTTTCTATTCATTATTCTTGGCTTCCTTAATGAAATACGTCCCTCTCGCTCTCTGCCTCACCATCGCCCTTCTCACTATACTCCATACAGTTTTGAAGCTTCATGAAGAAATTAAATTCTCTCTCTCTCTCTCTCTCTCTCTCTCTCTCTCTCTCTCTCTCTCTCTCTCATTAGCCAATAATCGATTGAAAGGGTTAATCCTACAGCTCTCCCCCTAACATAAGGTACAAAGCAGCGGTGGGAACTGTCTTCCAAGTTCACTGTGTGTGATAAATGGCATTACAGCCTCGGCTACCGATGAATATTGTATGAAGCGAAAATCAGACGAAAGCTTGTGACGTGCAGGAGATTGCAGGATTTATCTCTGCATTGTTACAGTTTCAAGCGGTGTTGGCAATGGATCAACAAAATGCCCAGGGGGTCTTCGTTTCCCTCGAGAGTTTCTATTCTTGGGCCTTCGTGGTGAATGAGCCAGAACCCCCATTCGTCCTGAGTTTTAGGATCAGATCACATATCAACTGAGGGGCCTAGATTTTTACATTGTCAGGATCGCTTTCTCAATCTGAGTTTGAAACTCTTGGAAAACTTTTATATTAGCCTAGTTAACTATTTTTGTAGAGTGTATATTTTTCACCATTTTATTTTTGTATTTTTGGTTGAATTCAAGAACATACTGTATTAATATGCCATCGCGTCAATGCTTTTACTTACATATTTTGTGAGTATTTTGCTAGAGAATTGTAGAATGCAATAATTATACTTGATTAAACAAATGATTAGCTTTCTCATTATGTTGAGGTTTTAGCCTGTTAAAATTATTGCTTTTTGAAATTATGCGATACAGATAAATTTCGAGAAAGGAATTTTGATTATATATATTGTATATATCTGCTATTCCCTCACTGCATTTTGTAGTATCACAAATCTGTATTGATGCTTGCTTTTGAGGATTTTGACACCAATTTTCATTGAAACAAAGTCTCATTTATCTGTGGAAAAGCTCGCTATCTGTAAAGACAGTGTAAACCATTTTCATCCATTTAAATAGTTTTTTTTGTTTTTTACTGTAAAAGAAAAGAAAAATCAATGCAAAGGGATTTAAAGTACGAAAGGTTTTTAGGGTTTCCATATATATATATATATATATATATATCTATATATATATATATGTAGATAGATATAGATATATATATATATATATATATATATATATATATATATATATATATATATAAAGTTCATATAGTTAAAATAAGGTTTCATTCATAATCAGATATATATTTTCTTTTACTTTCAAGACTTCTAACGAGAGAAAATGGCCCAAACGGTTATGATTAAATTTGGTGTACAAAAAGAATTGTGTCAGAGCTTATAGCGTCGGGGATAACTTGCCACATATATTATTAAGAAGTCAAGGAATCTTATGAAAAGGATAAACTTGAAACTAGCTTCATTTCCGGAAATTTGAAGAAGTATTTCATTTAAAAGTATAGGGTTCATTAAACGTCCATTTAATTATCAATATTTTAGTATTATATTGGCTAAACTTTTATTTACTTGATATAATGGATATGGAGGATCCAAAACACACGGAACAGTTTAGGAGGCAAGAAAATCATGTCATTTTTGTAGGAATAAGAGTTACTTACCTGTTATGGAGGGCTCATGGCTGGAGAAATAGGTTGTGTGGAACTCAGTTAAACTGCGTGGCTCTTTCTCTTGTTTATTCTTATTTTGTTTTTGCAATTAGACATCATCAGCATATATTAGGTCACAGACATGAAACGGAATGTTTAAATTTTCAATAATCCTTGTGGTAAAAAAGGTTTAAATATATCATGATAATTTGGGAGTATAAAACCGCAGTTGCTAAAAAATAAGTTGCTTATGGTGAATCATCAAAAATTCTCAAGTATCCTGACGTAATTTTAAACATTTTTGTTTAAAAGAATTAAATTCTATTAAGGTGTCTATTGTTAATTTCCCCGGTAGTATGTCATACTGAGCACATTGAATTTTTTCGAAGAATATATGAGTGATAAAAGAATAATTATTTTTTCAATACTTTTGTGGATTATTCTACAGTTAGGCAACCAGATTTTCCATTCATCGGCGAAAACGCTCGTTCGGAAAATAGATTTTTTCCGTGGTATAATTTTGAAAATCCATATACGATTTAGCTACTGAGCTGTGTTTACTCCGAGAGTGATTTCGCATGTTATTTATACATAGGTTACAATTATATCATGTCTCTATATGTATATATATATATATATATATATATTATATATATATATATATATATATATATATATATATATATATTATCATACGCACTTTATGTATATAATATATATATATATGTTTATATATATATATATATATTATATATATATATATATATATATATGTGTGTGTGTGTGTGTGTATGTATATATATATATGTATATATATATATATATATATATATATATATATATATATATATATATATATATAACTGTGAAACTGCTGCTTTGCAGTTTTACTTTTTAGTTAAAGGCTACGCCCACTGCTGATAACTGGAAACTGCTGCCTTGCAGTCTTACTTTTTAGCAAAAGGCTAGGCCACCGCCAATAACTGTGGAAACGACTGCCTTCCAGTCTTACTTTTGAGTAAAAGGCTAGGGCCACTGCCTGTAACTATGGAAACTGCTGCCTTGCAGTCTTACTTTTTACCAAAAGGCTAGGCCCACCACCAATAACTGTGGAAACTACTGCCTTCCATTCTTACTTTTGGGTAAAAGGCTAGGCCCACTGCCTGTAACCTGAAACTGCTACCTTGCAGTTTTGCTTTTTAGTAAAAGGCTTGGCCCACCTCCAATAACTGTGGAAACTGCTGCCTTGCAGTTTTACTTATTAGTAAACGGCTAGACCCACTGCTGATAACTGGAAACTGCTGCCTTCCAATTTTACTTTTTAGCAAAAGGCTAGGCCCACTCCCAATAACTGTGGAAACTGCTGCCGTGCAGTCTTACTTTTTAGCAAAAAGCGAGGCCCATTGCCAATAACTGTGGTTGATGACAGCAAGGGCATGCAGTCGTAAAAACCCCTTTGTCAAACAATAAACCAGGCAATAGAGAAGCCGCATCAGGCAACCGACCCCTTAATGTAGGGATAACAGTGGGAAAGAAAGAAAGAAAGAAAAAATATATATATATATGTATGTTTGTATGTATGTATGTATGTATGTATGTATGTATGTATGTATCTATATAAACTCACTTAAGTGTTACCAGGCTCGAATTTGACCATGCAGGGAAAAAGTACTTCAGAATCCATTTTGCAGACTTTGACCTGAATAGTGAACATGGTGGTCAGTTGACTGTGCAGGGAGGCAGCCAGGGTAGAGTGGGTATGGATTTAGCAGTCTCATCTCAAAAATATTGCTTTTAAGCGGAAGGTGAACGTTATCTGGAATAACCACTGTAATGGAAAAAGGTTTAAAGGTCATTGTATACCTTCACAGTATTGCAGAGAAAACGTTACTTTATAAATTAAGAATGAGAACCGTGAATATAGCTTTACAGTGGAACTGATCAAATATTTTACAAATGAAAAGCAGAAAATAAATGTTACATAACTAGTTGAAAATATGTCAAGTATATCGGTGATGATAGTTTTTATGACTGAGAGAAATTAAGACGCATGCAAATAAAAAATAAGTTAAGGAACTTATAATATTGCTTGGTGCTTTCATTATACCCTAATCGATACGCCTATATAAGTTCTTCCAAACCTTTTAGTCGTTTTAGGCAGGGCAAGGGTGGGGCACAGCATGTATTGTCCGTCGTTCCTTATCAAATTGGTTTTTGTTAATGAATGCACTGCTAGCCTAATACATGATAACACATAATTTTTTCATTTTCATTATCGAATATTAAGACCTCTTGAAATGTTTTTGTACTCTGTAAAAATATGTTTTTTCTTGAAACGTGGCACAAATTTTGAGCTACGTTGCCAGTTTTCCTAGAGGACTCTGGGCCGAGTTAAACTGCCCTCGGGTCATGTAGAAGCAGGGAGCGTCAAGTTAAGCTGCCCTCGGCTCATGTAGAGACAAGGTTGGCTTTGGTAGAGGTCGACATGGTTCATATGAAGTACATATGCAAAGATACTGATTTTTTACATATAAATTCTGCGTTACATAAGATATGTAATAAAGAATAAACGTAAACACATTTTTCGAAAGTAAACGTTAACTCAAAATATACGAAAATGGCGAGTACAGTAATAAAAAGAAACTTTACAAACTTATATAGTACATGAATGTGTACAAAAAAATAAATTATAAATATGATTAAAGAAAGAAGTCTGTGATACTTTTACTACAAAAGAGGAAAAAATAAGCATCAATTACATACCATACGTGAAGAGAGCGAATCAGTCTGTTATATAGTACTTAGGCGCTGAATATTCCTCCACATACATACATAGTATGTGTGTGTGTGTGCGCGCGTGTGTGTGTGGGTATATGTAGTACGTATGTCTGTATGTAGGTGTAATTGATCATTTGTTGAGGGTCGAGTAAGAATTGACGAACGGATATCAGTCTCAAGGTCAATGTAGGGGGCAAGGACTATCCCTAAAAGAAGATTTAAATGACCTTACGGCATATAGAGGTCGAATTCAGATATAAAGATATGACGAGTAGGGAAAAAAAAAAGAAAATATCTAAACAAAAATATTGCTGAACTGTGTAGTTGGCTAATTTTATTTGCATAAAAGAAAAAAAATATACGGAAATTGTATATTTCTTAAGGTTTTGGAGAGAATGGATTTGCGCATACCTATGAACAGAATTGCTCCAAGAATATGTATGTGCGTTTTGTGTTTTTGTTTGAGATTTTCATTTATATGAGAAAAAAGAAAAACTTCCTTTGACTCAATACATTCATAGATTTACCGTGGATGCGTTTGAGAGTAGGCCCAAACAAGGATAATTATTGTTCCTAAGGGAAAGGATTAACAAGGAATAAACGCGGTCACTTCCAACCCAGAACATTTGGCAGAGTAGGAGGAAACGCCTAAAATGACTAGAAGGTTTGGAAACAGAAAGTCATAAAGATGTCACAGTGAATTAAGTTATAATTTGTGTTGTCAATCCAAGGCTTGATTTGGTCACAGGGTGCTCACGAAAATCTGACCAAAGTCACGTTAAAAGTCCTCATAGAGCTTAGAGCATTAAACTTTCAAGTTCATGTGACGTAGTACTGCTTTTCTGTCCTTTACCATGTCTTACGTCTCAGGTTCGGAGTAAGAGCCTTCAACTTTACGTTCGATCCATTAGCGACTTACGGCGGGCGACCTTAAGGGTTATTATTTATCAATTGTAATTAGCAAACCAGTCAAGTTCGCCTAAGAAGCTCTTGGTATTGACTCGGTCGTTCGTCAGCCAAGATCGATACAACCGATTCTTTTAATGTTGCCAGTTTGCTTCTCTCTTTCCGGGCCATAATGAGTTTGGTGCTTGGTGAAATAAAGGCATAGCTGCTATTTGTGTGTAAGGTGGAATTAGGGAACTCGATCATAATTCATAATTGCATTTGGAGTGGCTTTGTCCTCCTGAGTTGTAGTCTCATTAGCATAGTCATCCTGCATAACCAAGCGTCGTAGAGGCCTTTCATAGTTCCTGTCTGTGTCTCATAATGTTACATTGAAAAGTTTTTAAGTTGACATACTCGCAAGTTTTCATGGAATGGGTAATACCAGCGGTAAAGACTAGAGTTAGAAATTCATTATTTTCAAATATTTTAATTCTTATATAGAAACGATTTTGATTTTATAAAGTACCCGGTGTTCTTGGAGTAATAATTTTTCCGAGTCATACAAATAAGTGAGTCGTTAATCAAACAAGATATGCTGTCTAATAATAAGTATAATATGAAATTCTTACGCACAACTGTAGGAAAATTCCATCGGTGAATATCAGGAAATGAAACTTAGAAGGCTGCAGAATAGTGGAAAGCTAATTTAAAAAATAAATTTCTCAACTGTAGGGGTAGCCAATTAAACTGAATAAGAAAAAAGCGTCAGTTAAATTAGTTCTTCATCAAATACGAGGGACCCTGTCAATTTGCATACATGATATCAAATCACATGAGGACGGAAGGTGATGAAATTTAGAGAAAGAAATGTATTGGTACAGTTCAATTAGTCAGTTTTGTTTCCTACGTATTTATATGATGATTTCGAGTTCTATAGCCACGGAATAAAAAATATCAATGGAAACAGTAATGGTATGTTTATGTTAGAAAGGAGTGATATTGTGCAGTCTTATTTTCGTTTAATACATGTACAAGAATTTTGTAGGGACGCGGGGTTGTTTTTGAAAAAGTCATATTTTCGTCGATTCTTTTTATAAGGCATGTCTGAAAATGAAGGAAACTAGACTAGAAATTTGTCAGTACATTTCATTGGAGGTGGTGTGAATTATACACACACACACACACACACATATACATATATATACTAATATCGTATATATATATATATATAATATATTATACTAAAATATTTATATATATATACAGCACACCCACTATATATGTATCTAAATACTGAACTTCCCTTTTGAGGGGGTGACGCCGAAAGGATAGAGCTTCCACTTTCCAACTTACAGCAAGTCTCTACGGATGAGGTGGGAGTCCCACGCTCTCTTTTTTAGATAGAAGGCAGGCTGTGGGTCCTGCCACGGACCCTGAAACTGCTATATCGGCTACAACACACCACAGCAAAATTAAAATGTTTATCAGAACAAACATTGGCTTTTTTTGTCGTGTCAAGTTCAATTACCACTAGACCAGAAGGTTCAACGCACACACACAATATATATATATATATATATATATATATATATATATATATATATATATATGTGTGTGTGTGTGTGTGTGTGTGTGTATGTATGTATGTATGTATGTATGTATGCATGTATGTATGTACAATACTTCTGCAGTTCAACTTGTGGACAGTTCTCACGAAAGGAGACGGAAATTCGGACGTTCTGTGACGTATCTGTGTCTATATATATTATTATAATAATATAATAATATTTATTATATATTATATTATATACTATATATATAATATATATTATACATATATATATACATTTATATATGTAATCAGGGGTCCTCAATTTTGGGGCCATGTAGCAGAATGCAGGGGGCCATAATGTGAGGATAAGTATGTATTAAACCAAATGAGTTTAGTGGTCAAGCAGCGAGTGGAGGCAACTTACAGGTGGCTGGTGGTCCATGTACAAGTATCCTGCATGGAAAGGAGATAACGACCAGAAAAAGTTTGAGAACCCACTGATATAGTATTATATACAGCAAATGTGCATGGGACATACGGGTCTAGTGGTCATTCTCTACACTGACCTCGTCAACAAATAAGCCAACATTTGGTTTTGATAAACTTTAGAATTTTGCTATGGTGTGTTGTAATATTTATACATATATATATACATATACATACATACATATATATATGCATCATATATATATATATATATATATATATATATATATATATATATATATTTATAATGTTATTGAATTCTGCAGCACGTCTGACGTCCACTAATTTTAGGCAGCATTTTTCTTAAGAGAATTTTTTTTCATAAAGTATGTGGTAGACCTCATATATTTCTAACAGTGATAAAATCAAGTAAATTGTCCTTCCTTTACTAGAATATTGTTGTCCAGTGTGGATGTCGGCTTCTGCCAGAGATTTATCTCTTTTAGAAAGCGTGGCTCACTGTGGTAGGTTTCTGTTTCCTAATATCAGCAGTTATGACTTGGTCCATCGACGGACGGTCTCTTATTTGTCATTTTTCGTAAGTGGTATTTTAACAGAGATCTTCCACATTCACAATTGATCCCTGATCCCCTTTTCCTGTCGGAGCAACCTGGTTCACTGTACAGCAGCGCCGATATACAGTAAATGTGCTTCGCTGTAAAACCTCTCAGTTCCAGAGGTCCTTTATTCCTCACACCATTGGACTGTGGAACAGTCTCCCAGAGGATGTCATAAAATTGGGGCTTCAGTAGTTCAAGCGAAGATGCAATGCATTGCTACCTAATACAGTTCTTGTATGTTAATAATGTAAGTTTTTATTTATTTATTTATTTGTTAATTCACATATTTTTCTAATGTCTGATCTCTTTCTGTATTTTCCATTTCCTTCATTTACTTCTTTCGAATGAACACCATATTGTTTGGAAGCTTGAATATCTAGTCAAAGGCCTCTGTGGGCTTGCTCCTTATGAATGAGGTTCATTGTGTGTAACGAAGGTTGGTGGAAATAAAAGTTGGTCTTTCCATCTGACACATGCTAAATTACTGATGAAATGTTAAAATACTTTAATGTTGTTGTATGTTGACAACATTACAATTATGCGGACAGCTCCGCATGTAGGCAAAATACATGTTTCTAACACTTCTAACTGGAGACAATGCCAAACGAAGTTTATACAAAAGCAAAATGGCAATTGCTGCCTGTTTGGGTATTACAGATTCGGACGTTTATTTAGTCTTTTCACTTGTCTTTAGAAAGTGTTTTTTTTTTTTTTTTTAATATTTGCCTCGTGAAAAAAGTTGTGGCAATCCAATCTCTCTCTCTCTCTCTCTCTCTCTCTCTCTCTCTCTCTCTCTCTCTCTCTCATGCTGTTGTTTTTTAATTGTATATCTACTGGTGAGTTAACCCTCTGTATTCGTTTGGCTATTAGCAGCTTTCTTCGTTATTGATATATTTAATTTTAATGATTCTATTTCATGCTTACTTAACAATCGTACTTGCG
>NC_087212.1:47040725-47045725 GCF_015104395.2 Macrobrachium nipponense
ATATATATATGTATATATAGTTATATAGTATATTATATTATGTTGAATTTATATATTTATATAGGATGTTGCCTTTATTTCGTGTATTTTTATGGTGACTATATTGTGAAGAGCTTGTATTTTCCGTACCCATTGTGTAACTGAACATCCATTTCTAGTCGGCATAATGTCAGTGTTTATTTCATAAAGTCACTAAAATATTAGTGTTATTTTAATTGTTATTGAAATTAGCTCATTTTCATGTGCAATTTTATTTGACCATGGATTAGGTTTCTCTTTTTACTTTATTTCCCCGTTTTAGATTTGGAATTCTTGCGTATTCCAAGTATTTATAAGTCACGTTATGTTACCTATACTGAGACAGTGATGTTTTCAAAGTAAACTTTATATAAGAATAAAAAAGAAGAAGATTGAAATCGTAAAAGCTAAAACAGGGTATGAACGGATAATTGGAGGAACAGGCTTCGTAGAATACAAAAATCACCGTAACACAGGCAAGCCTCATATCAAGGACAAGCAGGATCATTAAAACCCACGAAAATACAAAAACAACGAATGCAGTAATTGCCTCCAGCAATTGCTGCAGTATCATTCCCGAAAGCCTTTACGAGCTTTGGACCTGATAGTCTGAAAACAACTACTTTTAACAAAAACCTTCCTGTATAATGCCTGATGTGAGAAAGAATTTTAAAAAATTTTCCAGTAGGGTTGGGAAATTCTTGCTTCATTACCGAGGGAATTTAGCGTATCAACCAGTATAATACCTTTGGAAGCCTGTGGACTGACAGGTAAATGACAGCTCTAACAAAGGATGATGATTTATTAGACGAAACCAATTGGGTTATCTGCTCTTAAAGGATAGAAGATTTTCAGTGGGTCCATCAAGCACTACTTTTTCTGCTGTGCCGCGAAAGTGCATAACTTCAGAAACACCAGCAAGCGCAGTTTAATAATTGATATATAAAAATAATAAAAATCCAAGGATTTTTACCATTAAAATAATAAAGTTGAAGACACCATGAGTGGGAAGATTTTCATCTGATTTTGAATTAATCTGTGGCCTTTTATGGAGATGAAAAGTTTGTTTACAACGGTAATGATGCTGATTACATCTATTTTACAATTATTGTAAATGGTGTTAGGAAATGTATATGTATGTATGTATGTATATAACTATATATACTTATGTCAAAGGAATTTTTACACGATTTAGCAGATAAAGTATAAATGTTGCAGTAACTCCTGTTACAGGAAACGACTCCACATCAAAAGAATCTTACATTATATATACTACATAGGTATATAACTGGGTGTATATATACACATACATTGTGTATATATGCACATGTATGCATGTATGTATAATATAACATAGCATACATATGTGTATACTTATATATATATATATATATATATATATATATATATATATATATTATATATATATATATAACATGATACAACTATATTTCTTCACAGATGATTATGGAACTGATGTTTAAAGTGTTCATATTCTTCACTTAAATTTCTTCATCATAATGGAAACAGTCTTCGCTTCTGGTTGCTTTACATATTCTGTATACTACTCATGTTAATTGCACTTGATTCCCTTGCTGTGTGTACTAAAAAGGCTTCGGTGTTATGATGTGGCCCTTTTTATCCACTGACTGGGTTGAGCAGAATATCGCGAAGCATTTTACCCTGATAGTTTTTGCTTTTTTTATCTGCATTTTTGAATTGTTGTTTTATCGTTTGCAACTATCGGTGACAGGAATGTTTAACGAATAGAGACTGCAGTCTCTTCTATTTCTCGTTATCATCAAATATATAAGGATACAGTCACATGTAATTAAGTATTTTTGCGCTTGTTATGGGGAACGACAACTACGAGAAACTCGCTAAACAATTGGAAATGGTTGTTTGCTAAGATTTATCTCTATTTACGAGTAGCATTATCCGAACTCAGATGAAAGAGCCTTGTAGGACATTGTAGTTCTTATTTCCTGATAAGGATCTTTCATGCTTATTGTATTGATGGGGGCAGGGGGGGAAGAACGACAGGTTTGTCATAAAGGTTTAGTTCCTCGACGGGTTATTAATCTTCGTCATTACGTCTTGCACGTTTTGTGGTATCACCGATGCTTTGTGGAAATCTAAAGTCGCAGTGAAATTCTGTAAATGCATAAGAGCTCCTTTCACTGAGTTGTATCATAACGGGATCCTTCTGATGCCGGTTACTGTAGCGTTGCTGTGAAGGTTTAAATACACCCTGGCAGTTTCTGAGGTTCACATTCGTTTAATGAGGGGCCATTAAAATGTCTGTTTTGCAGGCTGCATCGATGCATTTTGACAGATGCAGTACCAGGTTTGGATTGATTATTGATTTTTTTGCGTGATTAGTTATATATCCTCACAGATTTCTTCAGTATTTGTAAAAGAACAGTGTTTCAAAATTGTTTATTTGGGAACGCTGTATTAGACCTGTAGAGAAAAGGGAAACATGTACCTAAGTGGAAAGAGCTAAGTATACAAGAATTAGCAAATGCTATGTAGAGATACCTGAGGATGTATTGGGTGGAAGGTGATATTTGAGAGCTATGAACTGTCTCATCTGGATGGAATGGTGCGAGTAATCAGAGGAAGGATAGGAGATGTGGACTCAACCTGGTGGAAATTGGATTGTCGGGTAATTAATGGTTGCAGATGATCAAGTGATCATCGATATTGAAGAGAGACTTCAAACTGGTGAGAGAGATTGTTGGGACTGTTGTAATAGCAGAGTTGAAAACAAATTGGAGCAAGAATAAGGTTGTGTATCAGTAGACATCAGGCAGATGATGTAATGAATGTTTATACGGATGGTGGAAGAATGAAATGAATTTAACACTCGATGGGAGGATGAGAGTAGAATAGACTCATAGAATATGTGGAACAAGGAAGGCAGCAGGGTCTAAGGAAAAGATATGGAAGAGATGTATATAGAAGTCAAAGTTAAAATCTACGAAAGGGATCGGCTGAGCCAACTTTACTAATTTGAGGTGAAGTATGGACGTTAAATGATGCTGGAAGAAGACTGTCCAAGCTCTTGAGATACGATGTACCGTATACAGAACATTGTATGAGGGCGAGTTTAAAAGGTTTTAAGTGGGAAAACTACTCAAACATGTCTTGAGGTGATTTTGTCCAGTGGAGTGAGTAGAAGATTTGAAATTGAGGAAGATTATACATAATTCATAAGTTTGAAAAACAATGGTGAAGAAGTAGGTACTGGAATTGATTCAACCTAATATCCTAAAAGGAGTGGGTACATAAGATAGAGGTTAATGATGTCATATTTGCAGGTTGAAGTAATGCCACAGCTAATATGTCCTCTATTTGAGTATATAAAATGGCCAATATTTTGGCAGTTTCTTTTATATGTTTTAATCTAATGTCGCGTTTTTTTCCCTAAAGCCACAGCTTGTCAAAGAAATGATGTGGTTCCTTAGAAACGTCAACACGACGGTCACACTACCTGCTGAACCTTGGACGAGATGAGTAGAAAACTTCCAAAACATCGGCTTATCACCAGAGCGCCAGATTCCTTTACGCGCATTGTTGCATTCAGGTCTATTCTGCATGCAATAGCTCTTCCCGGATATTTAGGTCTTGCCTTTCCGATAACTATTCCACGTCATTTATCCAGGGCCTTCGAGGTCTTGTCCTCTCCTATTTATCTGCTTTAGAATTATACCTTTTTTTCCCCACCATCCTAACCTTCATTATTCTTTTCACAGGAACAAACTCTAAAAAATCTCTTGAGTTCCCCTTTCACCCTTAAGTCTTTTTTCTTCCTCATGTATCTCCACATTTTCCATACTTTACATTATTTCACCTCATATACTACGCAGATAATTCATTTGAACATCTTCAATCATTTTACTTCAGTTAAGTTTAACATCCACATTTGCTGAGCATAAAGGGAATTAGCGCAGTTCATACAGACATTCTCACCTTAGTTTCCATAGACAATCCAGATGTGTTAATCTTTTGGGAATACACTCCCATCTAAGCAGTGGGTTTTTTTATTTGCTTATTTTTTTAGTCCATCTAAAAAAAGGAAGCCGCAAAACTTTCAAGAAACCCTGGATTAAAGATGGAAATGAAAATGTAAATACAAGTTTAAAGCCTGTGTGTGAAAGGGACGAGATTTTCTTCATCACTTTTATCATAGTCTTGCATTGGCTATATACGGAAGATCATTTCATGGTTCATTCTCTCTGCAAAATATGGAACTGCAGGCAGTCCATATAAAATGAGTAACTTTCGAACTATTTACCTTACAGCTTTAGATATTTACCTTTAAATGTCAGTGTTTGGTAGAACCAGTGTATATTTTGCTTTTCATTTTCATATAAAGATATTAAAATTAATTACTTCCCATCACAGAACGTAATATCCACTATTGGATGGGATAGACGCAAACATTTTCAGGGAAGATATATTGTTACATTATGTGAATTCTGTAGCCTTAATACAATTATCTTAACTTGTTGAAGTCTCCTGTAGGTCTTTGTGTGATGTAGGATCCCATAGAAGAAGAAAAATTGAAAAAAAGATACAATCCATTTAACTAAACTCGTCTTGTAGATAAATCTTTTATAAACGCTTCCATATTTTCGTGGAGGTAGGATGAAGTAACTTTCTACATGAATTGATAAACTGGTTTCTTCAGAAAATTATAAAAAATCGCCAGTACTTCTCTTAGAAAAGATTTCATTCTCTCTCTCTCTCTCTCTCTCTCTCTCTCTCTCTCTCTCTCTCTCTCTCTCTCTCTCTCAGCTCAGGAAATTAAAGGAGGAAGACACTTGATACCAAATATCGTTCTTTTTTGTGATCCCCATCAGTTCCCTTGAAAAACCACTGACTCAAAAGGAAATTTTCGAAATTGAAAAGAGGATTTTTATCCCTCAGAAATGAATTTATTCCTCTCAGTGCTGGTTCTTCTAGAGTTGTTTTAA
>NC_087212.1:47048225-47083225 GCF_015104395.2 Macrobrachium nipponense
CCGCTGATCGGCCATGACCTTCTGTGACATTTTAGAACATCATTATTTTACTCGCATCGGCCGGCGTTCACTTTTTCATCTTCTCAAGATTTTTCGTTGTGACCTATATCTTTCCGTACACCCGGGAGCGGTGTCAAAATAGCTATTCTGAAGGTGGTGATATATATATTTAAAATATTTCCATGATTTCCGACAATTTTCGTCTGATTATCTATTATCTAATTTTCGTTTGCTGGATATAGTTAGAGGTGCGAACCAAGTTAGGTCGTCTGAAAAAGAGTATTTTCACTGTTGTTGAGGGATGACGGAATAATTATTAGTTTATTGAGAGGTTTGGATAAAATAAGATTAAGTTTTCATTGTTGTGCGTGCGCGCGTGTGTGCTTTCGTGTATGTTTGCATATGTGTGAAAGTAGAAATGCTTAAAACATCTGTTTACCTGTATTTTCTGTATAGCTGTCTTTTTGCTGTCTCTACTAGGCGCACAAATATAAAAATAGAAATCTTTCGCCAAATCTCACTTGGGACTTGCATTTGTCCTGAACGACAGAGGAGGAGCGGGCCATGGAGAGGGAGTCTGGCTCCCACACCATGAAGTATTATTCTGTATTGCACAGCTTCCCGTAATGAAAATTGACGGTACTGACAAGAGGTATTACGGCAAAGTCCTTAAAAGGGAGCCAATTGTATCATCTATCCGTTTTTATCTTATTGTAAAAGCACTGCATTTCCTCTTTTGTTCCTCGTATTATAAAATGTGAGTGATTTTGTCATATATTTGCGTCGTGTCGGTATTATTTGTTCCTTGCGTGTAAGTTTTTCGTTTATATATATATATATATATATATATATATATATATATATATATATATATGTGTGTGTATATATCATATATATATATATATATATATATATCTATATATATAATATATATATATATATATATATATGTTTATATATATACATATAAAATTTTCATAATTACCCTCCAGAAATTTAAGATTCTCTAGCGTTTCGTTCGAACTATTTTAAGGGGAATTCTTGTAAAATTCGGATCATGCGGTAAAGATATGAGCTTATTTCAAATGATGGGTTTCACTAGAATCTTTTCTTATTGTTTGATTTTTAAGTACATCTCCTTAATTATTACTAAACGTAGCATTTTTAAATATTCGATTTTTTTTTCTCATGGAATCCTGAAAATCCCAATAACTTACGAACATGTCTTCCTTGAGTAGAATTCCATTTGAAATGAATTCCTGTAGCTTTTTCTCTTGTAAATAGTCTTTTATTTGTGGAGTAATACATTCTCCGAGAGCCTTTTACTACCACAGATATTTGCAGAAAGACTTTGCTGTCTTTTCCCCCGCCCCCCCTCATGGAACGCTTTTCTTTATTTGTACTGCCTTTCGTCTCTCTCTCTCTCTCTCTCTCTCTCTCTCTCTCTCTCTCTCTCTCTCTCCTGTTTATGTGTTCTTTCAGCTTGCTTCTCTGCTCCTCTTAGAAATGTCACTTCGTAAATAGTTTTTTTTTTTTTAAATGTGAATAGCGTTGAAAATTTTAAATGATAAAGTTGTGGTGATGCCCACTTAATTCTAACCTTAATACCGTTGATATCCATATGTGTAATGGTTATAGTATTCTTTTGTTCTGTTCATCTGAATGGAGATTTGGAAATTTCCCACTTCTCGTTTTTTCCCGCAACATATGATCTTAATATTTTCAGGTGGGATGTGAGGGTGTGATTGTCGCTGGGGCGTGTTCAGTTATGATCTGTCACTTTTTACATTTGAACTATTACTAAATAAATTAAATTTCTCGTAGTTTACTTAAAGGTTTAGTGACATGAAAGACGAAATAGACGTAAACATACATGAGCAAAGCACTCTTATTCTTTGTATTAACAAACTCACTGACTTAACTAAAGGCATTCTTTCTAGAGACTAAAAGAAATTTCGATATCTTATGTAGGATTTGGAATTCCGTTCAAAGAATGGTTCCTTTTATATATATTTGCTGCACGCTCCAAAAGACTGCGATAAGGCCTTTGAATGGGTGACTAGTCTCCCTTAATGTCGTTGTTTTTATACATTTCTGTTGCTGATTTTGTTGTTTTTATTCCACTGAATAGTATTTTGGCTAAGGACTTCTTCCTGGAAGGTAGTGCATTGTCTTAACGTTCTCAATCTTGATGCATGGTTATAGAGACTTTGAATTCTCTTACATGTCACTCTTACATGTAAAAAGTTTGGTTTTGTTAGATGATTGTCTCCACTGTAACATTTTTTTTAATATTTTTATCTGGAAATATTCACAAGCCAATTTTCTGATTGTCTCACTCCAAAGTAGAAACCTGAAAAATACTCTGTTCTTGTCTCATGTATGACATTTAGAAAGTATGCATTTTGAATGCGAGTGAAGCGTTGCTTAATTTTCAAATGGTTTGTTTACGTAAACTGCCTCGGTAACGCCAGCTTACTTCAGTCACTTAGCATTATTCATGTCAGTGATTGAGCGATTGGTGCAAACTGACGCAGTGAAAACTACACCGGGCAAACAAGATAAAGGTGTCTTCACGTCCCGCTGGTTAGTTATACATTTCCCCAGAATTAATTTAACCGAAACGCAAGTGCGTTCAAGAGGTGTCAGCACTGATGAAGATTTAAGAGTGGACTTCTAGGGGACTCTAATGGTGAGAAGTATGATGAATGTTTTAAAATGCTGATGAGTTATTGCGACACGCATTTGCAATGCAGGGTCTGATGTCATCCGGTTTAGGTGATGAATGGGTCTACTACGTTGGGTGTTGTAGCTGTCTCAGTGAGAATTACAAATAGCTGCGGCCAGAGGATAAAAATTTCGCTTACGTCCCTTTGCATGGTTTTATATAACATTGAAAGTGTGGTAAGGTAATGGATCAGATCATGTAAATTTCTGTCTTTGTTTTATATATATTATATATATGTATATGTATATATATGTATACACACACACACACACACATATATATATATATATATATATATATACATATATATATTAATATATATATATATATATATATATATATATATAAATTCTATGAAATGATTAGTAAAGAGAAAGTGTGTTCCGCACCTGTTCATACGATGTCTTCCTTTCCTTTTAACGTTATTTTGATTCGTAGCAAGTATGTATGTAAGCATGCATCATATGCAGTCATAATATTTATTTAACAGTAATAATACCTGTAATAGTAATAGGTACATGGGCAGATGCGTCGAACAACATTTGGTATTTTTGACTTAATTAATGGCGTAACTGATCGCATCTTCCCTCTCCTTCATCCTTTGTTGATTCCGTTGAGAAGCCGGAAAGAGGGGAATGTGATTAATGAATTGTGGCCAAAACGTAGGAGTAAAATCCAGGAAATGATGAAGACGAGACAATAGACCGTCTTTAGGGGCTGATACGGCCGTGAGATGAGCGCAGTTTGTCTTATGTTTAAGAGAATACGCTCTGTCGGAAATGGGATTGTTGATCACCACAATTAGTAGATGACAAGGGGAATACCACATTTCCACTACGATACAAGGTTTATCAGCTAAATGCATTTATTTTTATGATAACATTTTAAAAATTTTATTTATCCCCTCCCCTCACAACATTTATGATAACATTTTAAAAATTTTATTTATCCCTTCCCCTTACAACATTTTGAGAAAAGCAATTTGGCATATATCATTTCCATGCGAAACGAGAATTGAAATGAGGATTTATTTTAAAACGATTCCGTGGTGAACGCATAGATCCCACACGTATGCACAGCGCATGTTTATATATAAATATGTATTACCTGAGATAAAGTTTCTGAAAGGGGGAAATATCATATTCAACTCACCTCCATCCGGGAGGAACACAGTACCCATATTAAACGAAAGATCGGGAACCCTGAGAGCCACAAAATTTCCGTATAAGGGTTTAGTTGTATTCATTTTGGAATGTATGTGATAGTTTTCAACACTCTTTTCGAGGAGTACTCGCCTAATAAATTTTTAACGCAACTGTCTGATGATCTGTTCTATTTTTAGTGATTAATAAGACCACTTCACACGAAGGTTTATTCCATTTATGTTTTGGGGCTCTGAAGTATCAGATATGATTCCTAACATACGTTAGCTGCACTCGTTAGATGATTCAAATCTGACCCAGTTCAAAGGGAAAGGCTTCTTCAGTTAGTGTATGGTAGTAAAAAATGTCCTTTATATCAGTGGTGGAATATTATGAGATATAGAATTTATTTGATTAATAAGCATCATGCATTGCAAATTACTAATAACACAGTATAGTGTAATTTTAATCCTTTTATTGCTGCCAGTTTATGTACGAGTATATGACACTTGGAGCGATGTGCTGTGCTTAATAAGTATTACTGAAAAGGTGCCTAAGAAAAATTATGCTCATCGTAATGTAAAACTTTGTCGAAGTTCCCTCATGTCCACACTAAACTTATCTCACTCTCATCATAGGATCCAGTTCAACATTAGGGCTGTGAAGTAAATTCGTAACTATAGTCAGGGTAGGCCAAACGTACGAATTCCACCCTTTTTGACACTGAAGGTCTCGATTAATACCTCGAAATGAAAATGAATTATGATCGTAAATATTGGCGATGCAGGATCTGCCTCACAAGATGAATGAGACGCTGAAATTAATTTCGGATTTAGTTGGTCAGAATTATTGATAGCATTAAACGAGACATATGTGGTTAGCTAGATTATATATGAGGTAACCGAGCATTGGAAAATCTCTCTCTCTCTCTCTCTAATACTTCCATCATATGTTCCATCTATGTTAAAACAAGCGGAAAAAGGTTTATTGGCACCTCCCCTATTTAAAGCCGTGCTAAGTCTCTCTCTCTCTCTCTCTCTCTCTCTCTCTCATCTCTCCTCTCTCTCCTCTCTCTCTCTCTCTCTCTCTCTCTCTCTCTCTCTCTCTCTCTCTCTCTCTCTCTCTCTCTCTCATGTAAAATTTCTACCAGAATTACAGTATGTATGTGGGTGTATATATATATATATATAAAATTATGTATATATACATATATATAATAATTAAACATATATGCAAATGGATATATGTTGATATGTTTGTATGTACTATGTATTTTAATATGAAATTTAAAAAGAGTAATTTTAACTTATAACACATGATGTTTCGCGAACTTGGCTTTCGTAATGCTGCAATGCATTCCACTTATAAAATACAAGGTAAAACTAAAACAATATAAAAATCATTTTATGTATCTATCTATATATATATATATATATATATATATATAGATATATATATATATATTTGTATATATTGAGTAGTGAGCCAAGGGGATAGTTTTCATTGTTCATATCCTAGGCACTTCAAGTATTTGCGAATTTTACCGTTCCTTCCTTCATTTTCTGAGTATGCAACGTGTGTATATGTGCGTATTTCATATTGTGTAGGTTCTTACACTAAGATCATTTAAAAGGGCTAACAGTTGTGTAAACTTGTCATTTCGGTAATGAGAATTGTTGATAACCGAGATGAAATTAAATAAAAACCCCCCAAAAATGCATTCACGTGTTAGCTCCAATTTTTGCAATTGCCTTTTGAAATATAGGCATTCAGGATTTTCTTATACCTAATATTCTTTGGTTGATATGCGTTACGTAGGTGCGCTTGTTAAAGATGTGCGATGAAGTATTTCTTTTCTTTTGTCCTACTTTTTTAAAATTTGGCTTTTCTTCCAAACAAACTTATAGAGTCTTGTTTATTTTTCTATAGAGAAGGTGACCTCATGCGGACGCAAGCTCTTGGTCTCCCGACTAACCCATAAAAGAGAAGTCAGTATTAGCATAGGTGATTTTAGCGGCTGAAGTCTTCTTGGGTGTCCACCTGTTTGGAGAAAGGACTGGAATTTCCACTCAGAAAATGACGTGGATCAATAGCTGCTGGGCTTTACTAGAAGAAATCCTCCTTGGCAACCATCCCCTTAGGTATGGGCATCCCCATAGCAGTTCATTCTGACGCTAACGGCCTCCTGGCGTAAGGGTGAAGAGGGACTGTGGTGCCTCTAGGGTGGCCTGGGAACCGAGCGAAGGCTAATACCTCTAAGCTGTCTTATCCCAGGTGAGACACCCACGAAAATGAGGCGATCATAACAGTATTATTCGATCTCACCATAAACCACATCGGAGGAAGCCAGAGCACGGATAAGGGGTGGGTTTGGGGGGGGGGGGGTTGGGGGGGGGGGGTCAAAGAGGGGTTTGGGGGCCATGGGGCATTACGATGAAAGCGTGATGGGGTTAACCCACAAAAACTTTGGGTTTCCGTTTTTAACCTTTGTAACGAGCATGAACCGCGTGAAAAGTTCCAGATAGTTTTATTTATTTATTTTTTCATTTTAAATGTCTCTGCTCTGCGAGAATATATTATGTATTCGTGTTTAAACGTTTGTAAACTCGTGTCAGGATTTGATAAAACAGGGTTGTATGCTTTTGATACGTATTAACCGATGGAAAATATATTGCAGTAGTCAGTCAAATAAAAAAATTATTTCAATAATTGTATTAATACTGCGAGAGAGAGAGATTCAGCTTTATCATTCATAATCACTGAAACGAAGTCTTCCTCATTTCCAGTATGACTTCCTTGCGACAAGGTCTACTTATTGGCCTTTCCTATCTAACAACTGTTTTGTCATCTTTACTGCACTGATGATTATTTACAGTGTTCATTGGCTATTTTATTTAACTGAGATCACGGCATCAAATATATGGTTTTTTGTTCAAAGCCATATGCTTATTATTGCGGACTTGCAACGTCTATCTACTCTCTTCCAAGTGTGTTCGCGAGTTTCTGCTCTCTCATCTACTCATCTATTTCTTACGTGGCTTTCGAACCATAGAATAACCTATTTTGTATCCATTCTGTAAACAATTTGAAATGTGATCGGCAATGCCCACCACCTTAGGTTCTCCATCACCCAAATCTCGGTCTCTTCTCCCGTCCAGGTTGTCGATGTTTCTCTTAAAGTTACCGATAAATCCCATTTGTCAACATTTTGGTGGTCTTCAATTTAGAAAAAGGCTAGGCGTGTTCTTTTTCATCATCCCATTTACAATAGGTTTATGTTGTGCTCATTCAGCTCTGTTAGGAATATAAATCTCCTGTTTAGGGTGTATCATTATCATCATCATCCTCAAAAAGACGGAGTGAAAGGTAGTTTGCCTGGCCGGTGATCCGCTTCTTACCTCGTTGGATTTCCTGTCTCTCAGCTGTTTGCAAGGTAGTTTCTCTGTTCATTTTTATACATATCTCAGTTTGGTAATTTCCGTGGATTTCAAAGAAAGGTCTTCTTCCCTAGGACAGTCGTGAACTCCTGCCAGGTTAATTTTCCACAGATTGTGTAGAAATTAGAGATTTCAGTCACTAATGCCAAGTTTTTGAACGCCGTAATTTTCCCTGGCTCTCCTAACCTAGAAATATTTGTCCAAGAAAAGATTATATTTCTTCTTATGGGGTTGACTCACATTCTTTTCCATCTCATTTCCTTTTCTCATTTCATTCTGGTCTGAATCAGATAAATGAATTAGATGGCCCATCCTAGTATAATCCTGCTTTCTTTACGGGGATTTTATTTATGAATACATTTGGGATAAATTTAACTCCATTCACAGTTAGGTCATGGTGTGGCCAGGCTAGAGTCGAACCATGAGCCTTACAAATACTAGCCTAGTTATGTATATGTAACGTTGGAATAATATTCTGTTGATCAACAGATTATTATTTTTGTTTGTCTCTAACGGTGATCAGCTCTCAGGGATTTAACACTTGTATACCAAGTTGAATTCTAAAAAAGGAAATAAAACACAAGATCGTATTTGAAACCATTATTTTGTCCAGTCACCATTATGTGCAATAACATCGTTGCAATCTTTTTCTTTGACGACACAGTTCTACAAAACTTTTAGTAATAAAAATATACATATATAATTCTTACAGTAATATTGTACATACATAATCTATTTACATCAATAAAACTTTGTTAAAGTAGATTCACTATATTGCAATTTTTCATACACGTCTAAATATGTTTTTAAATTACAAGCAACGATTCGTTAAAATTAGAACATTAGCTGGAGACCCTATTTTATTTACAATGAAAGTATTTACCATTCTGATATTTTTTTATTTAGGCAATTGCGGATCAGGACTTAAAAATCCTAAGTATCTTCCCATCCATATCCCTGCTATGAAATCAGATAATACGACCACTACTCTTTTTCCACCCTTATGCGAGTCCGCATCAAAATCTAACTTTAAAATCCTTAACCTATGACTTTATTTCACTTGGCAACATTTATTCAGCAAGTCAAAAAACCTCGTTAATAAATTTCTAACCAAGGGACAGAAAAATACTGTATGCACATTATTTTCTATGCATCCACAAAAGCCGTCTCTTCATCTTATTTCCATCAGAGCTGATGTATCATTTGGACTAGACATTCGTGTACATTATATTATATATTGTATATTATTCAACGCTACTTACTATGAGATTCAGGGTCTCTGTAACACGGTTTTTTGGACTTTGCTCCTTGTCAAAGCATCGGATGTAGCTGAAAGTTGACATATGTATATTTTACAACCACACACAAATTTTGTCAGCATCATCAATAACCTAAACCCGATAGTTTTAATTTTTATAGAGTAAAAATGATCTAGCCGACGCCATGGCCAATGATTACGAGCCAAGAGTCGAAAAACATTCATTACGTAAGCAAGGTAAACAAACACCTTTTGACTAAATGTTGCCCCGCCCATCAACCAGACAGAAATTCCATCGGCTCTGAAACCCAAAGACTTTATGAATGGCGGAACGATACATAGATGTGGGTGGGGTATCAGTGCTAGCGTAGTAATACTACTGTAGCAGTAGTGCCGCAACAGTATAGCAGTAATATACATGAATTAAACGTTTAGACCAACTGCTGGGATCCTTGAGGATCATTTAGCACTTCTTACAACTACTCGAGAAATTAGTTTTTATAGCCAGAAGTTAAATTTTCTAATCCAGCAATGCCCATGGTAGCCTTCAGTGTTATCCTGAATTATAACGAGGCGAAAGTGGGTGGAGCCTCATGAAGTCACCATTCTGACGATAATTATTGGTGAAGGTTTAAAGCCAAAATACGGTACCGGCTATTTTTTTTCAGTAAATAGGTAGATAGCCAATAAATAAAAATTGCTTGACATTGGATACAGCAGTTATCAAATCAAGCTTGTCTACTATGTTTTTGGTAATTACCAACTATTCCCTACATCTTGTCAATCTGATTGTGACCTATAAAGTAGACTGTAATTTCTTTGGAAACTTATTTTGGGAGTTAGACTAATAATCGAAGTGTTTTTGTATTTATTAACATATTTTGTTGGTTTTTATTATGACAATTATCAGTGTAGAGGTTCCAGAGTTCATAAAGGTGTACTGCTTTGCTTGTATTTAAATTTGTATATCATTGTTGCCAGAGGTTTAGCCTTCGTTACGTATAGCCAATCATCCATCGAGAAAGAGGGAAGAAATGATGTCATAAGTTACGTAACGAGTGCGTTCGAAACCTTTTCTCTGAGTAAATTGGCCCGTCTTCAAAAAAGGTCACTTTTACATTGTAAGTACCAAATTTATTCAACCTACGTAGTGCAGAATACACTCAAAATTTATGTGTTGATATAATATGTATTCTGAATAAGCGTTATATTTATGAAATGCATAGATAAAAAGTTATTGCGAAAAAACCGTGTTACAGAGGCCATGAATCTCATAGTAGGTGGATAACGTTACCTCGGTCAGGTGTTCGTGTAGTGGGCTCGAATGTTCCTCAGCGTCTGAATTTCTTCATTGGGTTCTTTCATTTGTATCTTCGGCTTTGTAGTGACAAGCGAATCCGACATTAAGATGCATTGAAAAGTTGATAAGACATTTAAATAAAAGAATTGCTAATGCGTGTCTTGTGATCATGCCCTGCAGATCGCTTTGTAAATATGACTGTCAGTTTCGTGCAATGAGCAAACCTCAGCTTTCAACGTCTCTCTCATGTTTGAGAAGTTATTAATTTTTTTACAAGGTTTATTTTTTTATGAAAGATATTAGTTTTTATTTATTTTCTTTGTTCCTTATGTACATAGTTATTTATGTCTATTTATATATTATATACATATATATTTATTTATTATGTATGTATTTACGTATATATAAAATTTCCGACTCTCATCAAGATCTAACCCCATATTTAAATGAAAAGCCAGGGTATTTACATAATCCATCAATTTATAAAGTTAATGAGATTGTAAACTGCAAATTTCAAGACCTATAAAGATACTTTCATAAAGGCAATGATGATAGCCATTGGCAGGTTGAGATATGTAAGGGTTGAGGAAAAATTAATAGACAGCCCGATGTATAAAAGAACAAATATATCCAGGGTATCACTTTTTTTTTTCTATTCGAACCACGTGTCATCAGAGTAGCCTTAACTAACTTGATGGTTTTGATATCAGTGGTAGATACGATTGCACACCGAGAAATTAAATACGTAGATATGGATGGATGGATTATGGAGTTAAGGGCATAGCCCAAGCGCTGGGACCTATAAGATCATTCAGCGCTGCAATGAAAGTATGGCTAGATGGAAAAATGAGAAATGAGATGAAAATTATAAACCGATGACAATCCTGCATTTGAACAGGACTGTACATCAGCAAAGGCCATTTTACTCTCCCCCCCAGCATTCCGATCATCCAAAGTAATACGTAGATATGGTTCGGTTTATTCTCTCACTTTTCCTTGGTAATATTAAACAATACTATAGACCTATTATAATACCTTGATAACGACAACGAAGATTATTAGATTTATGGAGTAAAATATTGTCTTCCTAGTCTACGTTCCAAACATCTACTTCTGGGTTGTAAATCTGTTTAGGGTAATTTTTTTTTTATATTAATGTCATTATGCTCTTAACCTACTTTCCAGTGAAATATAGAGACTTTTTGTAATGAAACGTGAGGACTAAACAATAAGGAATACTTTCACTTTATCTCTTTAGAATACATATTACCTACATTGTCCATCAGTAATTTCTTTAGAATAGATCATTATTTCACAAATTATTTCTACTTTCACAGAATCATCCTAGTAAAAATGAAGACAAAATTCCAAAAGGAAAAAAGGGATGCATTTAATGATATGTTCACCAAAATTTATACATACACTACTTCAGTAACACCTATTATACACGTATTATAAACCTGCGCTGTGTACCCACAAACACACTTTCTTCTGAGCAGCAGAGATGATACAGTACAGTATCCTGAAACAAAAAGAAAATATAACATTAATTTGTTGCTCAGATACACGATTTTTCTTAAATATGTTATTGTTATAATACAATTAAGTTTGTTCATACTTACCTGGCAGATATATATATAGCTGTATTCTCCGAAGTCCGACAGAATTTCAAAACTCGCGGCACACGCAGTGGGCGGCCAGGTGGTAGTACCCATTCCCGCCGCTGGGAGGCGGATATCAGGAACCATTCCCATTTTCTATTCATATTTTATCAGTGCCACTGTCTCCTGAGGGGAGGTGGGTGGGCACTTAATTATATATATCTGCCAGGTAAGTATGAACAAACAATTGTATTATAACAATAACATTTTATTCATGAAACTTACTTGGCAGACATATATATAGCTGAATCCCACCTTCGGATGGTGGGAAGAGACAGAATAGGATTTGTAGGAAACTTAAATTAAGTAGATGATATACACCTTGGTTCCTCACCTGTTAGCAAAGTAGACTCTGTGATTACTGTCACTTCAGCCTGCTTGTGCTTAATCAGAGTTGCCAGCCAGGTGGAGACCTGTAGTGCTGGTGCGCTCTGGATGCTCTGTCAACAGGGACGTGACCTCAATGTGACAAGAGCATAGAGCCATACAAATGAGGGCAACGAAGCAACTGACCACCACCTGACCAACTATCCAAGACCCCCTGAACACTAAGCTAAGAGATGGGAGGTCTTCACCAAAGCCTCACCACACAAAAAACAAAAAACACAACTAAAAACTAACCTAAACCTAACTAATAAGGGATAGGGAGAGAGCTACTTCAGCCCCCAAGACTGTGTCTGCAGAAACGTATGGCCCAAGAGAACAACAGTCCTCGTATATCGTTCTCACATCTCTCAAGTAGTGTGAGGCGAATACTGAATTGCTCCTCCAAAAGGTGGCGTCAAGGATGTCCTTGATCGACATGTTCCTTTGGAAGGCAAGCGAGGTTGCGACAGCTCTGACCTCGTGAGCTCTCACTCGCAAGAGGCTCAAATCGATCTGTGTGGAAGACGAATGAGCCTCTTTAATGACGTCCCTCAGAAAGAACGCCAAAGCGTTCTTGGATAATGGTATATCGGGTCGTTTAACCGAACACCAGAGATTATCTGAGGGACCTCGTACTTCTTTAGTCTTGTGGACATAAAACTTTAGAGCCCTGACAGGGCACAGGACTCTCTCAGGTTCTTGGCCCACAAGGCTTGTCATACCCTTGATTTCAAAGCTCCTTGGCCAAGGGTTCGACAGGTTTTCATTCTTTGCTAAGAAAGTGGGACTCAAAGAGCAGACAGCATTGTCCCCTTTGAAGCCCACTCTCTTACAAATGGCCTGAATTTCGCTAACTCTCTTCGCCGTCGCCAGAGCAGTTAGGAAAAGAGCCTTCTTAGTCAAGTTCCTAAGAGACGCTTCATGTAGAGGTTCGAAAGGACTCGACATTAACAGTAAGGACTAAATCCAAGTTCCAAGAAGGAGGCCTCGCCTGAGGTATCTTGGATGTCTCAAATGATCTCAGGAGATCGTGAAGATCCCTGTTATCAGACAGGTCTAGTCCTCTGTGTCGGAAGACTGCCGACAGCATGCTCTTATATCCCTTGATGGTCGGGACAGCCAGCTTCTGTACATTTCTTAAAAATAGCAGGAAATCGGCTATCTGGCTCACAGAGGTAGTGGAAGAGGAAATTCCCTCCTTTCTACACCATGCCCTGAAGGAAGCCCACTTCGACTGGTAAACAGCTCTCGAGGACGTTCTCCTAGCATTGGCGATCGCCTTTGCAGCTGCTTTAGAAAAACCTCTCGCTCTGGCCAGCTTTTCGATAGTCTGAACGCAGTCAGACCCAGAGCGGAGAGGTTTCGGTGATATCTTGCGAAGTGGGGCTGTCTGAGTAGATCTTTCCTCCAGGGCAATGTCCTCGGAAAGTCTATGATGAATGACATTACCTCCATGAACCATTCTTTCGCGGGCCACATCGGGGCGATCAGGGTCAACCTCGTCCCCTCCGATGCCGCGAACTTCCTTACTACTTCCCCCATGATCTTGAATGGCGGGAAGGCATACAAGTCCAGGTTCGTCCAGTCCCAGAGCAGAGCGTCTATCGCGACTCTCCCGGATCCAGCACAGGGGAGCAATAAAGAGGCAACCTCTTTGTTCTCGACGTCGCAAATAGGTCGACTAACGGACACCCCCACAGTCTCCAGAGCTCTCGACAGACGTCCTGGTGCAACGTCCATTCCATCGGCAGGATCTGATCTTGTCGGCTGAGAAGGTCTGCTCTGACGTTCTGGACTCCTGCAATAAATCTCGTCAGGATCCTTATCCGTCTCGCATCTGCCCACAGCAGAATCTCCCTCGCTAAATAAGAAAGAGGACGGGAGTGTGTACCTCCCTGCTTCTTTAGGTACGCAAGGGCTGTGGGTTGTCCGAGTTGACTTGGACTACTTTCTCTGCAACCTTTTGTTGGAAGAACTGTAGCGCCAGAAAAACCGCCGCTAGTTCCTTTACATTGATGTGCCAGGACACCTGTTCCCCCCTCCAGGTGCCTGACACTTCCTCCCCTCCCAGTGTTGCTCCCCATCCCGACACCGAGGCGTCGGAAAACAACACTAGGTCTGGGCTCAGAAGCTTTAGGGACAACCCCTCTCGAAACTTCCGAGGATCTAACCACCATCTTAGATGGTTCTTCACCGATTTGGTGATGAAAGGGTCGCATTCAGATCCTCTCTGACTCTCCATTCGTCTGCTAAGAAAAACTGGAGAGGTCTGAGGTGTAGTCTTCCCAGGGAAACAAACTTTTCCAGCGAGGAAATGGTTCCCAGCAGACTCATCCATTCCCTCGCCGAGCAAGCTTCCTTCCCCAGGAAGGCCGAAACTCTCTCCAAGCCTTGCAGCTGTCGTTCCTGGGACGGAAACGCTCGAAAAGCCACTGAATCCATCTGAATCCCCAGATACACGATGGACTGTGTTGGGGTCAGATGCGACTTTTCGAGGTTGACCAGAAGTCCCAGGGACTTCGCCAAGGCCAAAGTGAAGTGAAGGTCCTTCAGACACCTTTCTTCTGACGATGCTCTGATCAGCCAATCGTCGAGATACAGGGACACTCTTATTCCTGCAGAATGTAACCATCTCGCTACGTTTTTCATGAGCATGGTAAATACCATCGGAATTGCCAAACTTTGTCCCTTAGCATAAACCTCAGAAACTTTCTTGAAAGAGGGTGGATAGGCACGTGAAAGTATGCGTCCTGTAGGTCCAAGGACACCATCCAGTCGCCCGGTCTTAAGGCTCCTAGAACCGACTGAGGTGTTTCCATCTTGAATTTTTTCTTTTCTATGAAAAGATTCAGGCTGCTTACGTCCAAGACTGGACGCCACCCCGACGACTGCTTTGGTACCAGGAAAAGTCTGTTGTAGTATCCTGGTGACCCCAGGTCTAAGACCTGCTCCACCGCTCTTTTCATGATCATTTGATCCAAAAGATCTAAAAGAACCTGATGTTTCTCCCCTTGATACGACGGGGAAAGATCTCTGGGAGTCGTAGAAAGAGGAGGAGGGTCCACAAAGGGGATCTTGTACCCCTGTTCCACTATCTTGAGGGACCAAGCATCTGTATCTCTCTCTCTCCACGCACCCGCAAAGAACTTTAGCCTGGCTCCGACAGGCATCTGAAGGACTTTCTTCTCACTATTGAGGATTTAGGTTTGAAGGAACCTCTTCCTCTTGCAAGTCCTCTCCTCGAGGAGCAGCTCTCGAGGGAGGAGCGCTACGAAAGGGTTTAACCTTCCTAGGAGGTCGTCCAGACGACGACGTGGTAGGGACTGCGGGACGTCTTGAAGACTGGGCCAAGAGATCCTGGGTAGCCTTCTCTTGTAGGCTCACTGCCAGGTCCCTTACCATAGCCTGGGGGAAGAGATGGCTCGAAAGAGGTGCAAAGAGAAGCTCTGCTTTCTGCGATGCAGAAACAGACCTCGCTGTAAAATTGCAGAAAAGCGCTCTCTTCTTGAGGAAAGCAGTGCCGAAATGACACTAACTCTTCCGAACCATCCCTGACGGCCTTGTCCATGCATGACAACACATTGGACAGCTCATCCAGACTCAAAGAATCAGGACTCCTAGATTGAAGATCCAGGACTCCTAGGCACCAGTCTAGGAAGTTAAAGACTTCCAGAGTCTTTAACAGACCTTTCATGTGATGGTCGATCTCCGTTGGTGTCCATGAATCTTAGCGGACGATAAAAGGGATCTCTTCTGGGCGTCTACCAGACTAGCAAAGTCCCCTTGGGAAGAAGACGGGATCTTAACTCCTACTTCAGCTTTGGTCTCATACCAAATGCCGCCTTTCCCACTGAGTCTTGAAGGAGGAAGGGCGAAAGTCGACTTGCCCTGATCCTTCCAACGTTCCATCCAATCCTGCAATTTCTTGAATGCTCTCTTAGTGGACAAGGAAGTCTTCATCTCCACCACTTCCGAAACCTTGCCCGACTTCGAAGACGAAAACTGAGAGGGAGGAGACTTAGGAGCTGCAGGCTGGAACTTCTCACCAAACAAAGAACGTAAAAGACGAACCAGCACCTTGTAGTCGGAAACCGACGAAACTGACGGCTGTTCTTCCTCCACTGAGTCCGCCGGACTACTAAGCTCTCCTTCCTCCCGAAGAGGCAAAGGAGATTGAACCTCTGGAGAGGGCGTGCGCCCAACGGGTCTAGCCTTCAACAAAGGCTTTCGAGGAAGACTAATATCAGCCTCTTCGAAGCGACCGACCTTCTGTCGATCTTTAGAGCTCGAACCACGAAGAGCGTCCTGACCGCGCTGCGCGTCAAGAGAGGTTTCTCTTAGTCTCTCTCGAGGAGCGTCCTTACGTTTCACGCTCAAGCGTCCAGCTTTCGCTTTCAAAGCGTCCTTCTGAGCGCTCTCGAAAGCCTTCTCCACAGGCAAAGCGTCAAGCAAAACATCCCGACGAGCGTCTTCAAAAGCGTCCTCTTCAAAAGCGTCCTCCAAGGCGTCCTGTCGAGCGTCCTCAAAGGCGTCCCGACGTGCGGGCGGAGACAGAGACAAACGAGGAGACGGAGAAGGAGACTGCCTCGTCCTCTTGACAGGCAGTCTAGCGTCCTTCCTTCGTTTAGGCTCAACTGCTGCTGGGCGAGTCTTCCGAGCCATTAAGGCCGACAATTGGTCTTGAAGCGATGCAAGAATACTCTTCGTAGGTGAAGAACCGAGAGGAGGTGAAGGGCTGCGCCTGCGAGAAGACGAGGGGTGGGGCGGGGGGACGCCTCCTTCCTTCTCAAAGGTACAGCAACCTGCCTCTCCGAGGCGCGAGAGAAGCGCTTCTCAGCGTCGTCCTCGGACGACGTCCTACCTCTCTTCTGTGGAGGAAATGCGTCATACGACGCAGGCGAAGACCGCAACGAGAGCGGAGAGAGGGGACGTAAAGCGTCCTCCCTAGGAAAAGTCCTTTTCAACGGACGCGAGTCACTCCGAGCGCTCCACCCCTTGCGCGGGGAGGGCGCCTCGGAGGACGAAAAACAGTCCTTAAGGATGCGAGCCTGAGCACGCTCCTTGGCAGCCTGGGAAGTAGCAACAGGTCCTGCCGAAGGGACGCCAGATCGGTGGGGAAGCCCCCCGTAACCCTCTTGCGGCTTTTGACATGCCCACTCCCTGAGTTCTGGGAGTCCGACAGAGGTCTAGACCTAGAGGCATTATGGGGCCAATCTGACGCCCCCTCCACAACACTAGGGGCACGATCACACACTTTACTCGAGCCGTTTTCAAGGGCCAACACTTTGGACTCTAGAGTGCGTAATGACTCTAGAATCAGAGAAAGGGCATTACCTTCTCCAGACACAGAACTAGGGCCCTCAGGCAACAACACAGGATTAGGTGAAGCAAATTCTACTGGTGTTAAAATAGGAGAAATGTTACTTCCCTTACCTTTCGTAGAACCGCTCTTGGAGGAAGACCTCCTGATCCTATCGCGCTCCAACTTACGCCGATAGGATTCATACACCTTCCATTCATCCTCAGTCAAACTTTTGCATTCAATGCAACGATCAACCAGCAAACAAACATGCCCCCCACACCCCATACATACTGTGTGGGGGTCTACCGATGATTTCGGTAGCCTCACCTTGCAATCACTTCTCACACACACTCTGAAGCTCACTGAACTTGATCCCGACATCACGTTCATAGAAAAGCCAATCCAAAATCCAAAAACAGTCCACTATTGCGTATGCCAATCCAACAATCCAGAGTCAAAACCAAAAGTCAATCCAGATACTTATAACGAGTCAAAATCCAAAAATCCTGGGCGGAGGTCTGTAAACAGGTGTTTACCGACCGGCGACAGAAAAAATATGAATAGAAAATGGGAATGGTTCCTGATATCCGCCTCCCAGCGGCGGGAATGGGTACTACCACCTGGCCGCCCACTGCGTGTGCCGCGAGTTTTGAAATTCTGTCGGACTTCGGAGAATATAGCTATATATATGTCTGCTAAGTAAGTTTCATGAACAAAACTAAAAATTATTGAAGTTTATTTTAATTAAATAAGAATTACTCAATTAACATTATAAAAAATTATTTACCAATTAACAAAACTTGATTTAACTAAGTTTACAGTCTGTAAAAGATTAGCACTTTAGAGAATTAGCTCCCAGAGATATACCTCAATTGGTAAGAATCTTATATTTGTAATTTACAGCCGTCGTATTGGCATAAATTTTTAACCATTCCAATATTTTTAAGGAGCTTACCATGGCTGAAATCTGACCAGAAACAAAAATTTGTTGGAGAAGCTGCTCACAAACCCTACATACCTGAAAACCCTCCCTTCCTCAGCTAATTAACCTTACAAATAAAAGTTGTACTTACTAAAATTTCAACAGTTACCAAATCTACATTTGCATCTATAACTTGATTGGTGCTAACCAACTTAAAACTATTACCCTCACTTAAAAAACACCAGCACTGCATAGCCTCAAACACTACACGCACAATAAGATATTGTAGTAATGTACACAAACTATTGACCTATTGCCTTTAAGTTTACTTCAATTTCGGGATTTGCTGCAAAATAAAACCTATTTAATGTAATAATCAGTTTTAACTATCTGCAAACTATTTAGCCTAAGATGATTAAAAAAAAAATTGGACTATACCCAAACTATTTGAGATTGACAGCTTATCTAGGTCCCGCACCACTTCCATAGTGCTCTTAGCAGGACCCCCATTATCAAATTCACAGTTTATTCATCAGATGTATTTGATCACGCTGTAAATTTCTCATTCACTGTTTGATTTTCCCTACCATTAAACACCGACACCTTCACTGGTTGGATCATCCATCCTTAGATGAAAATCACCACAGAATAACACTGGCAACGGATATTATATATCAATCCCGTCAAGCAGTAGACCAAACTCAATCTTCCCTCAGAACATGAAGGAAGGTATGGGATGGCGGGGTCACGTCAGCAATCTTGGCAGTTTCATCGTCTTTCAGCCATGTCTCATATGGCAAAAATAGCCATAGAATTTTCAGCTATTGAATCTCCAATCTGTAGTTTGACAGTTTGATTTTCTACCGATTGGATATTCACGTAACCACATTTTAATTTTCTATTTGCAATTATAGCCATGATCCGTGTAAGCAGCAATCCGCTTCTTTTCATAATCTAAAGCTTTGCATTCTTTAGTTCACATGACCGTATGTTTGATATTTGTGACCATTACAATTTATGCAGTTCATTTCAACAGCAAGAGTATTATTCTTTTTGCTTACTTCAAGATTCATACTTTCTTTGTGATACACCAGTCACCACATTCACATGCAAACCATTCTCCTTCATTTTCATATTTCTTGCAAGGACAGGTCACTTCAGTGCTTTACTAGCCATAGTGACTATGTTAACCCCATCACCCATTAATTGGGGTAGGACAGAGTAAGAAAAAAAATATAACTGTCATTTCACCGTTTCACACCGATTAACACGAAAACGCGTACAATCCGCACGCACGCTCTGCTTCCTGAAATGAGCTATTTAAATTCATGACGCCTACAAATCTGAAAAAGACTTAAATTCCTGACGCCTACAAATCTGAAAAAGACGTTTAAATTCATGACGCCTACAAATCTGAAAGAGATATTTAAATTCAGACACCTGGAATGACAATAGATTTAAATTCGTGCAGCTTAAGGACTGTCCACACGAGCGGGCCTGATCGGCGTGCTCCGGGGTTGACGGGCAAATTCTGGCTGATTTACCTGTAAAGGCCTGTCCACACGATCGGGCCTGATCGGCGGACTTCCCCTCTAACAGGCACACTTGACGGGCAAACCGTCAAATTGCCCGATGGGTCTTGTAGCAAAATCACCATGGTGGTGCCCGATGGCTTGAGCTTCGACCCTGGCAGACGTGCGTGAACCATATACATTTCTTTTACTGAGCCATTCTTTGCACCATGATAGACTTGAAATAAGCTGTTTCAATCTGTTAACAAGGGATTCAAAAGAAAGGAAATATCTCCTGAATTTAAGTCTTAATTGGCAAGAAAAAGTTTAGACTGAAAAATAACAAAAATCTTTCAGATAATTCGTAACTAGAAAAATGATAAACTCCTCAGGAAGGGTCACATGAAGTTCACGCATAACGTCCACCCATATTCGATTTTTATTTTTTTTATTTTTGAACTTTCTGTATGTTATTACAATATTGACTCATTTCCAATGACTGCATTTTTCATTACATAAAAATCGATAAAAGACTTAACTAAAGTAATTCCTGACGTAGTCTCTTCCTGACGGAGTCTCTTGAAAGAGATTTCTCGTCCCACTGGACCAAACATTCGAGTGTAACCTTTTTGATCTTGCATTTTTTTTTTCAGTTCGAAAATTGCTTAGTTTTTTTAAAGCCGAAACGTCCAAATGGGAATAAAAATGTTGACTATAGCGCCTGTTTGGCTCCTCTCATGATAAATACCCTTCACGCAAGATACAAAAAATAATAAAAATTAGGAGACATTTTCATTCCCTTATCTACCGGGCCCTGGAATAACGATTACAGCAGATCCACTTCAATTTTATGGTGCCATTCAAGAACCCTCATTGCAAGATATAGTCCTGACCTCTTATCTTCACCCCTATCGGATTGGCAATAAAAGCCATCATAGCTCATCACTGACATCGTCAGTGCTTTATATTAATCTTAGTTTCCCATGCTCGACAGACTGTTTCAGCAGTTTCCCATGCGCGACCGACTGTTTCAGCGAAATGAGAAATAACTTTAGTCTGTGTTACAAGCCCTTACATAAATTCAAAAATTCACACTGGCTCCTAACCAGGAAATGACAGGGCTCTGGCGCACTTTGCGGATAGAAAATATACTTGCGTCAACAACTGGATATTTAGATTAGAGTAAGGAGTCATAATTGACTTCATTCGTTCGTAATGCCCATAAAGTCAATCAATTATGCTATGAAAATTCCACGTGCTAATGTGAGATTGGGCGAATTACCAACAAGAAAGTAAAGTAACGTGAAAACGGCAGGAATTCCAAATAGCCTTCAAGCAACACTAACAAGAAACCGTTAAAATTATCGAGAAACTGTAAAATTGGACTTAATGGAAGTCATTGATTTTGCACTTTTTATCCACTATTACTAGGGGCCAAGACAGAAACATGACAGCCATTTCAGTTGATGTCACCAAAGATACCTCCCTTTCTATGAAGCCGTAAGCTATACTCATAGCCATCCTGCCATTATCACCGAACGGATTGCCAGTGGGGACAAAAGTCCACCATTCTAGTAGCCATCATGCCTGAATATTTTTCAGGTACGATATGCTAAGTGAGAGCAAAAGGGAAACTACCTATTTGAGTTGTATATGTGGGACCACATACCAATGCATTCGCTGGCTATCACCGTCCCTATACTAAGTAACGAATTGTCAATTGCTACCAGCAAGGATACTAAAAGGAATTCCGAGACTTTACTTTCGAGAAATGAAGACGAAATTCCATTGATAAGTAGTACATTTGGTATATAATATATACATTAGTCTCAAAATGTTATACGATCATTAGAAAATGTGGGACCAAAGTACCAATTACATAGATTTCCTCTTCAATATCACAGCAGAAACTTTAGCTTAAACTATTAAACAAAAAGAAAACAAGCCTAAGATACCTACAACGACGTGAAAACGAAAATTTTAATAATGTTTTAAATATATATATCCTTAATGTAATAACAAAGCCCAGTAATGTTAACTTTCGCCATCACAAATAAATATTCTAGAATGACGAATAAGACAGCTATTAAAATTTCCATTCATACATAGTTACTAATTAATATATAGGGTTCTGGAATATTAAAATTTCCTTTCATATACTCTTTAGCTAATATATAGGGTTCTTGGATTAAGAATAAGGCAGATCTATTAAAGTTCATATTACTGTCGTTATCTAATATAAATGATTCTGGAATAACAGATAAATTTCCTTTAATATAGCTGTTATTAACTATATTGGGTTCTGGAATTACGAATAAAGAAGAGCTATTAAAACTTATTTTCATATCACAGTCATTAAGATATAGATTTGTGGAACTACGAAAAAGGCAGAGATATTAAAATTCCTTTCAAATCACTGTCATTAACTAACACTTAAGGCTCTGGAATAACGAATAAGGCCGAGCTATTAAAATTACCATTCAAATCACTGTCAGTAATATATATCGTTCTGGAATAAGGAATAAGGCAATAGGCTCTGGAATAACGAATAAGGCCGAGCTATTAAAATTACCATTCAAATCACTGTCAGTAATATATATCGTTCTGGAATAAGGAATAAGGCAATACTATTAAAAGTTCCTTTCATATCACTGTCATTGCCTAATATATGTGGTTCTGGAATAACTATGGCAGAAGTATTCAAATTTCCTTTCACATCACTGTCATTAACTAATATCTAGGGGGTAATTCTTCAGAAGCAAGCCGCATCACCAGTTTCTAAAAGACAATTAACAATCCTTCATTTAATGGTGTTTTTTCAGTGAATCTCTTGTTTTCTTGAGGAAATGTTATTTTAACCCCTTTTTCCACCCAACAAGCTTGGGGGCCCCCAGTTGGGAATCGGGGGTTTTGGGTGTGGAAATACCAGAAAGGAGTGGTTTGCAGCAATAATTGGGAGCACCTACAGATTCGCGGGCCCACTCGACCACCGACCGAAATCGGCGGAAGAACACCAAAACCAATATGGCGGCTATACCAAAACAACAACAAAGTAGGTTGCGACTACATATCTGCGACGATCGATTTGTGTGTGCTGTCAGTAAGGCCGTGGCGGACCGGCGGTTCGCGCCTTATCCGCATATTTAAAGAATCTTGGCAAGCACGGCATTTACTGGCAAGAGGTAATGTTGCGCTGCGCGCGCTAGCCACAGGGGTTACAGTAAGGCTACTTACCGTGGCGGATGGATTTGGGTGTCGCATCGCTTACGCCGACGTCCTTTCGTCACTACAGAGCGATCACACCTAAAGGCGTTCCTGTTGTAGTCGATCCGACAAATAGCTCCACAACACTCGCAGTTTTTTTGTTTTAGAATTAAATTATGTCTTTGAGCATATTCAATCACAACCTCTTTACCACCACAAGAGAAATAATGATAAAATTCACCGTAACCCACATTGCACTGCAAACAATCGGTAGGAAATCGAAGGTCTCTGTCAAAATTAATGCCAGAAGGGCCAGCCACTGCCTCTGCCATAGCTACAGGAAGACAAAATGCCGGTTTTTGCTTCATTATTCGAGTATTCAGTCAAACAAGGATACCAGTGGAAACTGGACAGGTAACTTTATTACTACGCTGAAATGCTAGTGAAACTTAGTTTTCGACTATAGCCGTTCGTAATTGGTTATGAAACCCATTACGTCATAACGATGTCACACTCTCAGCCAATAATGAGTAACTACAACTGCTTTTCTTTGCGTAAGAAAGTAAGTAGAGGCCTCGTTAAAAGTAAACATTACCGTAGAGGAAACACCTCTCCCGACTTGGGAAAAATTCGAGGTAAAAACTTATCATGCTCATTTAATTCCACCTTGTTCAATCTCTCATATAATGACTATACTTTTTATATTGCTTTGCACATGCTCTTTCCATGTAGGTGATTATTTTAATATCCAGTGAGGAGTGCTTCTGAAGAATTACCGTATAGGGTTCTGGAATAACGAATAAGGCAGTTACAAAAATTTCCTTTCATATCACTGCCAGTAACTTAGATAAAGGGTTCTGGAATAATAAACAAGGCAGAGCTATTAAAATGTAATTTCATATCACTGTCAGTAACTAATATGTGGGGTTCTGGAATAACGAATAAGGCCGAGTTATTAAGATTTCCCATCAAATCAGTCAATAACACATATGGCTCTGGAAAAAACAAATAAGGCCGAGCCATTAAAATTTCCTTTCATGTCACAATCAATAATATATATGGTTCTGGAATAACGGTTAAAGCAAAACTTAAAAATTTCCTTTCATATCACTGTCAGTAGCTAAGATATAATGGTTTTGGAATAACTAACAAGGCACAGCTATTAAAATTTCCTTTCATATCGCTGCCATTAACTAATATAAAAGGTTCTGGAATAATTAATAAGGCCGAGTTATTAAGATTTCCTATAAAATCAGTCATTAATGCATATGGCTCTGGCACAGCGAATAAGGCTGAGCTTTTAAAATTTCCTATTCAAATCCTGTCAATATATATGGTTCTAGAATAACGAATAAGGCAAAGCTATTAAAATTATCTTTCATATCACTGTCATTAACTACTATATATACTAGTTCTGCGATAACGAACACGGCAGAGCTATTAAAATGAACTTTTAAATCACTGTCAATGTATATGGTTCTAGAATAAAGAATTAGGCATAGCTATTTATCTTTCTTATCACTGTCTTTAACTAATAGTATACGTTGTTCTGGAATAACGAATAAGCAGTGATATGAAATAAAATGATTTCATATCACTGTCAGTAATTAATATATATGGTTCTGGAAAAGCGAAATAGGCAGAGCCTTTAAATAAAAATTTCCTTTCATATTGTCATTAACTAATATATAGGGTTCTGGAATAGCTAATAAGGCAGGGCTATTAAAATTTCTTTTCATATCGCTGTCAGTAACTAATAAATATGGTTTTGGAATAACTAATGAGGCAGAGCTATTAAAATTTTCTTATATATCACTGAACTACGATATAGGGTTCTGGAATAACGAACAAGGCAAAGATATTAAAATTTCCTTTCATATCACTGTCATTAACTAAAATATATGGTTCTGGGATAACGAACAAGGCCGAGGTATTAGAACTTCCTTTCATATCACTGTCAGTAACTAAGATAACGTTCCAGAATAACAAGTAAGGCAGAGCTGTTGAAATTTAATTTCATATCACTGTCACTAACAAATACATATGGTTCTGGAATAACTATTAAGGTAGAGGCTCCTTGAAGACGTCACTCTCTTTTACAAGGGAGTATTTCACAAGAAATACAAAGAGGACGAGCGAGCCCTTCGTAACATCATCGAAAGGAACGTCTCCCCCACTGACCCTGCGAAAAAAGTGAAATTGATCATTTACTATAAAAGCAAGAAGACTAGCGGCTTGATTATGAAAAACAACCCAGCCCCCGTGATGCAAGACCCTCTCAAGAAAACTAACGTTGTCTACCAATACAAATGCCCTGTCCGGGAATGCCCCGGCGCCTACATCGGTATGACAACGATGCGATTTTCCAAGAGGATATCCTGCCACGCTCAGGAAGGCGCCATCCATAATCATGCAAAAAACATCCACAATACAAGGATAACTCGGAAGGACATTATTCCTAATATTGGTATTATCGATAAGGCGGCAGACCACCGTCGCCTCCGCCTCTTAGAGGCCCTACACATCGGGAAGGAGAGACCCAGCCTCAACACCACTCAAGAGACGGCACTCCTTCCGACAGTGGCACGTAGGGCGCCGCCCGCCGGCACCATAGAGCCGATCGAACGGACCAATCAGGTGCCCCTGCCCAATACTACGCTCCCAGTCTCCAGCGTCCGCACGCGAAGAGCAGCGCGAGCTTCCACCTCTGCAAGACGGCTTGACTCAGGGACTTAATCCTCTGTTCAGCCAATGAAAACACAGCGCCCATCAGACAGAGCACCTGGGACACAATAAATACCGCCGAACGACCCCATTCCAATCAGTTCACGCTCACCTTTCCTTGAAGATGAACCGATGATACGGTTGGAAACGTTGGAATTCCATTACTAAGATTTGTTAACCACTTTTGTTATCATAACAATAAATTAGTATTTTTAGAAAACATTTCTTTAACCAAGATATGAACATCGGCCAGCTATTAGCAAATATCAGCCCTGATGAGAAGAGAATAATAAGAAGAATTGAAAAGACCATATATAAAATCAATTCCACTGATGCTGCCATCATCTTTAACAAAACATGTTTGAGAGAGGGTCTCTTACCTTCAAATAATAATAATAATAATTACTTATTTTGTGTTCTGGGTATTCAAATATAAAATGTTTAAACACTCACGATTGTTTATTATTCATTCCTGGAATATTTGTAAGACATCCAGACATGAAATCACCAGATCCCTGATTGCTCTTGGTGCGCAATCACCAGTTGGATATCGCCCCAACCCTCCCCTTTTTTTTTCTTTTTTTTCCTTTGATCTAACAGCGGTAAATCTTTGCGGTGTTATCCGGCATTCATAGAAATGAATGGACAGATGAATAGGGACATTCAGTGAATCTGTGATCAGCATTTCCATTTTGTTCAATCTGGGGTCGTGGAGCAGCGGGTTGATTCCCCAAATAGTGTTTCGCAATTGACCGATGGGTTCTCGGAGTTCTTTCTTGGAATTCAAAAGGCAGGTCCTCAGATGCTTTTACTTAATAGCATTCTGCCTGACTGAGTGAAATTCCCGAAGATCGGAGAATGTTTTTTCTTTTTCGCGTAATGTTTTCTAGCTGTTTATTTCTGCGAATTCAGGTTTGTGTTGCTGCTTGGCTTCCTTACATATTGGATATGCTGGTTTACTGAGGCTGTGGCGTTATTACCAGTGAATTGACTGACAATATAAATTTTCCATTTCGTTTTCGCTTTGTTTTTATTTGATTTTTATCATTACGCACACGACTGAAATCCGGCTTTAAATTCTTCGGATTACTTTCCATGACTCAGCACTTTCTTCTTTGTTGAGCACCCAGGACTTCATTTCAGAATTTGTTTTAGAATATTATTTATCATATATATTGGTAAGGGTCTGTACTGCCTGATGATGGTGGAAAGAGTGAAAACGTTTCTGATCGGAAATTTTTTTAGATTAATATAAAAACAGGAGGCACTAATGATTCTGAAGTAATTTTTCATAATGACAATGCTTCGTAGTATTTTAATATAGCCGATTCGTAACCAACCTGTATAGCTTAAAAAGGAAAAGATTAGATATTCATATACAAATTTATGCGTAAGACCAAAGGAGACTCCACTGCGAGCTTGAGCTAGACCTGTCATTACTGACTAATTAATCAAAATTAGTCACATTAATCACTTAGTCCCGTCAGCCACTTCTCAATCCCTCTCGCTTTCCAGACTTTCTAGAGAGGGAAAGTACGTTAGATATTGCTTGGCCTTTGCATGAGATTTTCGATCAGCGCGAAGCCGAAACAGTTCTAAAGTAAGCTCCCGTAACCATCTGAGAGCTTCAGGCTAGACACATCATCCCAGCTTGAGGCAAGCGAAGGTGGGTCACAGTGAGATCCTAGAAACCAACAGATTGAGCATGAATAACCCGCATGTTTTGGATACTTTTTTTTTATAGGTTAGGTAATCATTGATTTTGTACTTTCATTTTGATGAATTTTTTGAGGTATGAATAACTACTTATTTTGGGGGGTAAGCAATAGATCGGATACATTTTATTTTTAGAGCTATGTATTTGTTTTTCATGTCTGAGGAACCATTTAAAAAAAAAGATCATACTTAAGAAAAATAAATTAATAAAATCATCTACAGTTGCTTTCGATCTCTTTTATTCTTTTTAGTTAGGCTGTAATTATTTTGTATTCTTTCTACTTCCTTTGTTGTCAACTCTTTACCTTGGTAAAGGCTTATAAACTATAAAGAACAAAATAATAATACAAAAATGCATTAACGATTCCTTTGTGTCTATATAGGTCGTTTTCTTGGTGAGAATATAATTTTGTGTTTACTATGACTTTTATAGCTCCTTGGTATCGCTTCCAAGACTGTTTGCCTTGAACAGGCTCCCTAGTTTTGCTTTGACGAAGCATTTTGGTTACCTGCTGTATAGTGGTCTGGAAATATTCTTATTTCCTTTTGTAAAAACTGAATTTTTGTGTGCCGGAGATTCCATCCAACATTTCTTCTTTCATAAATAATCATGATATTGTTGGGTGGGACAAAATCCTTTGATAACTGAATATTGCCAAGTTGGATAAACGAACTGATTCTATTAATTTTTTTTAAATGTTCGAAACAAAAGAAATTTTGGAATCTTAACAACATGTGGATATTTTATTCATTTCTATTATCATAAATTTTTTCTAACAAAACAATACTTTGAAGTCGCTTGTTTGAATTTTATTGATTGTGCTTAGAATATCTGGTCACCATCATTTTTCCCCACGAACATTCGCTTGGGGTTTCTTATTAAAATATGACTTTTATGGATGCTACGATGAAGGAAATTGCCTTCTGGTTGATGGGATGAAAACGCCGCTTTCTTGATCGAGCTGATTTCTGGTGGTCCAAAAATGACCTCGGCCCGACAGTGGTGGCTTCATGGATTCCGTCTCAGTCTGGAAACAGTTATTTCGCTTTCCGTTGGGCTGATACCATGCAAGTTTCCATGTGCGGCTGTGCATGGCAAACTCAGCGTGGAAGCGAGTCTCTCTCTTTCTCTCTCTCTATGAGCTTTGTATGTAATATTATAATATATATAGATAGATATCATATATATATAGATATATATATATATATTATATATATATACAGATTATATATATTTAGCTATCCTATTCCTATATAGTATATACTTGATGGATTTGATATAGGTTTTAGTTTTCTGTAAAAGAAAACTATTGAGATGGCTTTGTCTGTCCTTCCACACTTTTTCTGTCCGCCATCAGATCTTAAAAACTACTGAAGCTAGAGGGCTTCAAATTGTTAAGTTGATCACCCACATTCCAATTATCAAACATAGCAAACTGCAGCGCTCTAGCCTCAGTAGTTTGTATTTTATTTAAGGTTAAGTTTAGCCATGGATCGTGCGTCTGACACCGCCGAGTCAATTCCGCAGGCGTTGCCGACGCGCCTTCACTTGACCGCATCTGGGGAGCAAATGAGCGCTGCCAATCGTAGCTAAGAGTATTTTAATGCGGCACATCGAGAGGCTTCTAGTAATGTCAATCGAAGACAGTTTCAAGAAGACCCTCACAGTGCGGCTTGTCGAGAGGCTCGTCTAGTTCCTCAAAGGGGCTTTTGTAAATTTCGGATTCGTCAGCCTAGGAACACACGCCACCAACGGACTGTGGCTTAAAGTTTCATGGGCCGGTGCATTTTTTACTTGTTTTGTCTCTTTTATAATGACCACTGATATATTTCATCTTGACAAACACACTCATAAAAGTATGTATATATGTATGTATGTATGTATGTATGTATGTATAAGGGGTGGTTATCGATGGTGCCAACTTTTCGGTTCTTACCAACTCAGTCTTGGATGAGAATCCTTTTCACTTCATAATTCACCATGTGAGTCACTAGGATCACATTATATCTGTGTTTGTTTGTTTATTTTTTATTGTCACCGGCTTCGGGTCTGTGCCTAGTAAGATGAGTTAGCTAACACTTTGCCAGGGCTTCAATTAACACACACTCATATATATATATATATATATATATATATATATATATATATATATATAATATATGTATTTTATCACATCACCGTGATTCATATACATATAGGCATTAAGCTACAAATGTCCTTTAATATTCAATTTGCTGTACTTCGGAAATAATATATTATCATATATGTTAACCAAAGGGGAATTTATTATCTACTAAAAACAGTTCCCCTTCGGTTAACATAAATGAAGACATAATATTTCCGAGGTAGAGAGAATTGGATATTAAACGACATTTGCCGCTTTGAGAATCCGTATGTTTTTATTTGCTTGTGTGTGCGTTGGGGGCGGGGGGCAGGGCCCCTTTCATATGTTAATAAATATTCACATTTACTCAAATTGACAGTTATTTACTTGAAGATCCAAAGGGAGACGATTCTGTAGAGGATTAGATTCTCTCTCTCTCTCTCTCTCTCGAACTTGAAGCTGACGGACCAAGTGAAGTATCCGGATTCATTAACGAAATGTTTTTGGATGTATTTAGCATGATTTCTCCAGAGTACATTTACTACGACCTGGTTTTAAAGAACACGTAATGTGATTAAAGTATGAAGATGTAGCTATGTTTGTGATTATTTTTGTGTTTGGTGTTTTACTTTTGCTTTCCTGTGAAATTTAGTTACATTATTAAGTCTCAGCTGCAAGGTTGTAAAATTATACAAAATATAGTAATAATAAATGGATTCGGTAAATCAATATGCAATCTACTTACAAAGGTTAAAATCATTAAAAACAAAGAGGTAGAAAAAATAAATAGACAAATGCAAACTAAAATTTTTAAGGCAGAGAGATCGGTATTTACTTTTGTTGGAGCTAAAAACTGAGTGACCTCCTTTACGTAAGTGACTATGTCACCTTGTGCTATATAGAAAACATTGGAAGAGGGGTGACTATTTGATGTTGGGACGAGATGTATGGTAGTTAATGATTGCAGAATGGAAAAGAGCAGTCATTGGGTATTGAGCAACACTATTAAATTCATTATGTGAAACGAAGTTTCACATTTCGTGTAATGGCCCAAGGTGAGAATGTCCTTACTTTGAGCATCCCTCTGGTGACTCCGACTTATTTCCCGATCTTACATTTCGGGCAACAAAGCAAATGGGCACCAAAGATCGCGTCAAATCCGGAAGTTTATCATTATGAGAGAACAATAAACCCATAGCTCTTTGATTTTTAAGTATTGCTTTAATATCCAGTGACAGAAAGGATTTCTGAATGACCTTCTGCGGCGCAGTTTTAACTTTTTGGAATGTATACATGGAATGGGTACGTGGTTGAAATTTGTCATTGAAAAGTTTTTAACATATTTTTTGAATGAAGTGGGGGATTTTTAAAATGGAATGTAAACTGAAAGTCATTGTGGAAATTTTGCCAGCCAGGAGAATATGTATAAGCGTGATGCATTGTGTGGAGATATTTTTAAAATTGACATGTTGAAGAACAACTACTGTAAAGTTTGTACCTTGACCTATGAATTTCCCTCTAAAGATACTCATATGGAAATAATATTCTCTCAGAGTAATTAAATCAATACTTTCTATTCTGAGAGAGACAGTATATCGGTCTACTTGGAAGAGCTAAAAGCTGTTCTTTTATAACTTCACTGCTCGACAGAAACATACAACATTCCTTGTCATTCAGGTATAGTTTCGTCATACTAGGTACCTTTGGGCTTTGGGGGTATGTTATTTGAGTGATCCGCTGTTATGAGTTATTTTGAATGTCTATTTATCACATCTTTAAATTTGTATAAAATCTTTCGTGGGGCTGAAGTTCGTTGTTTTGTGCTAATCGCTGGTTGTGATGTATAAACAAAAAACTGTTAATCGCAACTCTCATTCCTATGGGTAAATGAGTGAATTAAGGCTTTCACTCTCAGCTCACGTTTTCCTCTTTAACTTAAAAACGAAGCTGTATGTCAGTCACGTTTTCTCCTTAGGCATTCGTTTGAGTCTCGTCCAGACTTGGGTACGGAGAAGCTCCTCAGCATTAAGGCTTCAGGCCCATTACAGGTTCTAGTCAATTTCAGTAATGGCAGCTTATGGAACTTGTCATTTGAAAGCATGCATTTCATGGCTTCTCTCTCTCTCTCTCTCTCTCTCTCTCTCTCTCTCTCTCTGATTAAAGATCGGTAAATGATCACCATCGTGGCAAATTATTATTATTTTTCTTCCATTCATGTCATAAGCTAAGCGTCTTTAGTTGTAGTGATTTAAAAGTTTTCCACTACAAATAAAGTTACATGAAAGTGGGTTATTCTCATAAGATTTGTGAAGTGATCCATTTTGATATTTGAGCCGATGTCATGCCAGTGGTAATGATTCGATGACTGCAGAATCAAGGGAAATGAAGAATACCATCAACTGTCAAGAGAAATACTATTTCAGAAGCAATCTTGTCTCAGTAAATATATGTGAATGTGTTTTTAAAACACTTTACAGGACTCATTAGAATGAAAATCTCATCTTGTTCTTCAGCAATGCTTTTATCGTTAAGAAACTTTGTAACTTTTTGCATTTGTCTTTAAAAAATGCGGCCATTCCAGGAGGCATTTTAAATTTTAAAAGAGGTTAATCCTGTTTATCTTTCAGATTTTATATTCCCCAGTGAGGAATATTTCGCATTTACATTATTTTTCCCAGCCCGAGGTATTTGAGGAAAGGAAATTTTCAAGGCACGTCAACTCGTCTTCATTGGCCGCTATCTGGTAGTGTTGCTCTCATGAAATTAGGCGACAAAGGTATATATTCTGACTTCGTAAATTCGTTGCTTATTCAGAAGGAACTCTGAGCAACCTCTTATCCCAAAGTAGCAAATGTTCATATTGGAGAGATACGAGGCATTGTCTACATTTACTGCATTTTTTAACAACCTTGCGTATTTTCATTTCCAAGGTATGTTCCTTCCTTGCATTCTGAATTAGGGGATCTTGCGTTTAGCAAGAGTCTGTTAGCTGTAGTTGTATAATATTTTCGTTTACAGAGATAGCAGGGTAGAAACACAGGCATGTTTTAATTTCCAAGATTTTGTAAGTATGTATACCTGATATATATATATATATATATATATATATATATATATATATATATATATATATATATATATATATATGTGTGTGGTGTGTGTGTGTGTGTGTGTGTGTGTGTGTGTGTGGCACGGTAAATGAATAGCAATAGAATCTCACACGGCGAATTCAGTTTTTCCAATGAATAACTAATAAAAAACCTCCGAATTTGGAAGAGGTACGCAGCGACACGGGAAACACTTCTTCGGTTTCCTTTTTCCACCTTTTTGGAGACTTCGGTGGTTGGAAAATTCTTCTTTTGCTCGTCAACGGCCGACATCAAGGTCCTTTAAGGAATTTATGACGGGGCCTCATCTTAGAAAGAATCGTTAAATGTCACGATCCATTAAGTTTGTCTGGATTTCGCGACTTCCAGAGGATCAGGAAGGGCTCTGCGTTCGTGATTAAGCAGGATCGACTGATAATCTTCAGGCAGAGAGAGAGAGAGAGAGAGAGAGAGAGAGAGAGAGAGAGAGAGAGAGAGAGATCCGGGGCAAAAATTAAAAGATCATGTGTGTCTACACCTATCTCTTATCTTTGACTTGACCTTCTCTTACCTTCATTGAGTTTCTTGTGTCAAGCTTGTATGGTTAAGCAAGATCGACTGATAAGTTGCCAGAAGAAGAAGAAGAGAGAGAGAGAGAGAGAGAGAGAGAGAGAGAGAGAATTACATGTGGTCTACTACACCTGCTTCCTGTATTCTGCATGAGATTCTCTTATCCTACTTTGAGTGTATCTCCTTTTTAGTTTCTCTGCTACTACATTTCGTGACTCAAGGATACTTTTTCTACTTAGTTCTGTTTAAGCGTCCGTATTATATCTATTCATCTTGACATATGCAGGAATATATATATATATATATATATATATATATATATATATATATATATATATATATATATAATTAAAGACATTTGAATCAGTTAATACACCCTGGTTTCCTGTATGTTTTCTGTACATGTATCTGCCATATCTCCGTGGTGGTTCTGTCTTGGAATTCATTTATACCTTCTCTCGCCGCGTCTCTCCTACACCTTTACTGTCTTTCTCTTGGCTCATTTCAGCGACCCCAATACAGGGCATAATGCTAACTTGATCTGACACCTTGTATATAATTCCAAAGGCAGAGCTAACATCATTGCGTTCAATAGCTACATCAGGTAATGTCTGAAGTCACACCGAGGGATAACTACATGGAAAATCTTCAGATCATGTAAATGAGGCTTACAGAAGCCATGATTTCAGTTCTTGCATTAGGAAGAAGTCTTTCGAGAATGAAACAGACATTCAAAACTTATTCAGGAATAGCAAGTGTTGATATGGCAAGTCAGGAGATTAATTTTAAATATTCAAAAGTTATAGTTTCTTTCACTCAAGTTACGAATTGAAAATCGTACAATTTCGGAATGCCACAAATTTGCTGCCGAATGGTGAAAAGCATTCCAGCCTACACGGTTTGCCTCGCAGAGCGAGAATACAGTTTCTGGAAACTTCACTAGGTATTGTAAGAATTCGAGAGGTATGTCTGTCTTTTTCGCGCTGGCTCGAGGATGGAATCCCAGTAAAAGTCGTTCTAACATCTATGAATTTTTGGCTCGCTTACCCATTTATTAATCGAATTTAGTCTCAAATCCTCAGGAAGACCCTAACACAATTGTTTGTCTATTTACGCATTGAAATAGACGTAATACCTCAGGAAGTGCCTTTACATTTTAACTTGATTTGAGTACTGCATAGCCACCGCATGCTTTCTTGATTTTTTTTTCTTGAGATTTATCTTGAAATGCAAGTGAATAATAGAACCCTTAACGAAAATGGACGATGTTTGAATACCGCTTTGTTAGAGAGGTGAATAATTTTTAGTCTTTTGTCTGTGGCCTCCTCATTTCAGGGGAAACCATTCATGTATGAATGTATGTATGTATGCATGCATTTATATAAAGTGTTTGTGTGGTTGGGTTTAAAACGCTATGACGAAAGCCATGATTTCACTTTCTTTTTATCCAGAAGCCAATTTTATTCGTATATTGCAAGGAAAGACAAGACTGAATTAGGAAAATATGCAGGACTAATACTGGAGTCGGTTGACGCGCCTTTTTACCCTTAGAAGGTTATGGGGATGAGCGAACCCGGAAATAGGAAGACAACGGCAGCATTGGGTTCAAAAAGGACAAATTCATGTGCTGTTTCCCTTTTGTGAATTTTGAAACATTTCCATCAAAAAAGGAAAATGTTTCCTTGGATACGTTAATACTCTAAAAATATAACCAGTGGCTCTAGATACGCATGATCAGCATGACGCACTTTTAAGATCGAAGTTTTTTTTATTAATACTTAGAGAATTTTCACATACTGGATGGCAAAAAAAAGAAAATAGAGCCGATTTCTGTTCACCCTAAAAATGAGAAATTAAGTGATTTCTAATGAGACGGAAAGAATAAGAATTGAGAGTACAAAAATAAATCTTAAAATCCTCCATGAAGGACCACACCTCATTAACATCATGGACCATCGAGGGATGCTC